>NC_043750.1:5658555-5958555 GCF_902148845.1 Salarias fasciatus | reverse complement strand
GTGAATTCACCAGTCATTATCAGTCCTCAGAAAACTGAAGTGTTAATCTGTTTTGAAATTGTGGTTTTTCGGTTCTTGATGTGTACAAGTTACAATAAGTCAGTCAATTGTTGATGATTTACAAAAAAAAAAAAAAAAAAAAAAGGAATCACAAATGGCCCAACAAAAGGTGATTAGCAGTCGCTTTTCCATAGCTTGATGGTTTTGTCGTTAAAGCCGCCGATGCGATGATGTTCTCTGTCGGGTGGCAGGCGGTGGAAATGACCACGTCTGTGTGGCCCTGCAGTTTCTGCACATTCTCCTTGGTCTCTGCTCTTTGAAAAGCACACTGTGTCATGATCGGAGTGCCGTTTGACCCAGGCGCATTGAGACGGAGACAAGACGAAGTTTGCACGGTTTTATTCAGTGCTGAGAGTCACAAGGACTGCAGCCTGGCAGCAGTGCCGCAGGTTGGCTCGAGGTGAGGTCGTGGCGAGACGAGGCGAGGCGAGGCGAGGCGAGGTCGAGGCGAAATCCCTCACAGAGAAAGGCTGAGCAGGAAAGAACTTCTGCAGCAGCACAGCAGACTCGTGAGGATAACGATCCGGCATGGACCAGGTGGCAGGAGAGGTTTAGGCCCCGTCCACACGAAGACGAATCCAGGCCAAAACGCAAAATTATTTGATCAATTCACCCTGTCATCCACACGAATTCAGCATTCTGTGGATCTGAAACCGAACATTTTTGAAACCAGGTCCCAGGGTGAACAGATCCAAAAACTGTTGAATCAGCGTCTCCGTATTTACTCCTGTTTTGGAGCGCTTCCTGATACGCTTGCATCATCGTGCTACGTCGTAACAAATGCGCATGCGCAGACCACTGTAAACAACAACAGTGGCGCTGTGCAGTGTAGCAGACGTCCTGCTGAAGACTGTGAGCCTTTTGCTGCTTTTACAGCAAAATATTGCACTCCTTCAGCACCACCGGATACAACATGGAATCAACATGGAGAACGCGATGCTTCATGTAATTTTGGATCGACCACGCAGAAGATCATGAAGGGCCACTCGGCGGAGGTTTTGGGTCAGACCTGGAAGAACCAGCAGCTGTTGGGACAAATTGGTAAACGGAGTTGTCATGGACGTAGAATGGAGGGAGAACTTTCGGATGTCCCGACAGTCTGTCATCGCTCTCACTAACAAGCTACGTGAGCACATCGAGGGCCAAACTACAAACATGAGAGCCCCAGTCGACCTGTTGAAGAAGGTTGCCATGACGCTGTATTATCTGAGTGACGAGGGAAGGCTACGGAAGACTGCTAATGCCTTCGGTGTCACGGCAGACGGTGCCCGTCATTGTCAGGCAGACCTGCCGGGCAATCTCCATCCACCTTGGTCCCAAGTACGTGAAATTACCGTTTACTGAAGAGGAGGCAACGCCTTTGGTTGAGGGCTTTCATCGTGCCCACGGCATGCCCCAGTGTCTTGGAGCTGTAGACGGTATTCACATTGAAATAAATCAACCAGCTGTCAATTCCACGGACTATGTCAATAGAAAAGGTAAACACTCCATAAATGTCCAAGCAGTCTGCGACTACAGGTATCAATTTATGGATGTCGTCATTAAGTGGCCTGGGAGCGTTCATGACGCTAGGATTTTTTGCCAATTCTGCCACAAAAAATTTAATGAGAACAGGCAAGATTCCCTATTTGAAGAGGCAGATTGTTGACGACGAGGATCCTATACCCATTTACCTTCTTGGTGATCCCACACAGCCACTGTTGCCCGATGTAATGAAAGAGTTTGCAAACGGTGGGTCCACACCACAAGAGCAGTACTTTGGCTTGAGTGTATGCAGGACACGGATGGTCATAGAGTGTGCTTTTGGCCGCCTCAAAGCCAGATTTGCACCACACAGAAGGTCAATGGACATAAATCTGGATGACCTGCTGTTGTGGAATTTTTGGTGAATCAGAGCCAAAGATGACGAGTCAAGGTGTTGACGCTGCACAAGGAGGATTTATTGAGGATTGCAGAGGAAGCACACACAAATCAGCTGATTGAGAGCAAGGCTGTTGCTCCGAGGAGAATCCAACCCGACTCTGGCATGACTTCCGGCCATGCCAGGTCATATAGCGAGATCTCATGAGACTAGCAGACACTGTTTCCAAGTGACTTCAGACAAAACAGAGCGGCCTTCACACTGTGTTCCTGAGAACTTTGAAAACAAAGCATTATTCCACATCACCTGCCCTATGTCATCTACTCTTGCTTTGTCCTTCATGATTACTGTGAAGCTAGTAAAGAGCCTGTTAATGACGTATCATTGATGGGAACAGTGCAGAATGAGAACGACTCACAGCCTCAAACTTGGTGCAACAGTTACCTCACTGACTGTAATGAGGCAGAAGCAAAGAGGGTGAGGAGAGTGGTCATGAATTACCTGGACCCTTGAAGATACAGAGAAGACATGTTTTTTTGTGGATTTTCTGGTTGTGTATGACCCCGAATGCTATTTATTTTGGTTTGTCATCTTGAGTTCATTGGTGGGCAGAAAGAAATATTTCATTTGAGAATGTTTACAGATCATGTTTCTGTACAAATTCACTAAATAAAGCAGTGTATCCACAACTAAAAATGTTTCTTTATTAAAGTGCAATGATGGTATGCCATAAACAAATACACATCACAGTCTTAAAATAATTAAACATTTTTACAATGTGCATAAGCTACCATAGCTGCCATCTTGTTTCAGGACCCTTTGTCAAACAAAACAAATAAATACATACATAAATGCCAGTCCAAAATAACACAAAGTCAGCTAAGTCTTACCAACAATATTTTTTTCTAAACTACTTCAAGCAACACTAAGGAACTTTCAGTTTTCATTGATTTTGGCGGTGCCAGTGGACAAAAGCGGTAGTGTTTTTCCTGAACTAATACTACAGTTCCCATGAGGACTAGCGCGTGACGTCGTATAATGCTGCTCCCGGTGGCATGCTGTTGGACTGAACTCGCCTTCATTTGTTTCCAGTGGCTGTGAGAAGGACGGATAGCAACGAGGTCATGAATCTAATGATGGCTAAACAATGTTATATCATGATGTGACGCATGCCGTAAAGCAGTCCGCACATTTGGAGCTTTTTAGTGTGCAGGGTTCCTACCACCCTCCTCACAGCTGCTCAGTCCAAGTGAAGCAATACTGACGCCCTCAGGCCGTGACAGAGGGTCATTCAACTAGTTGTAAGTCAATGTATCATCACAAAAGATATTAAAATGTTTTATTTAAGGTTGAAAAGTACCTTAGTGTCGCTTTAAATTGCAACACAACTACAACATAGTGTTAGATCACAAAAGAGAGAAACATTCTTCAGTCATCAATTAATGCCTGAGTGTATAAAAAAGAAAATGTGTTCTCCTGTACACTTGTGTGATTGTTGTGGTGATGGTGTGTATCTACCAGAGTGGGTTGTTTCACTTGGGGGGGGCGCAAGAAGGCTGATGTATTGGGTTGTGACTGTGTTGGTGTGTATTGCTGTGAGTGCCGTGTTTAGGTTGGAGTGTGAAAGAAGGCTGATGTACTGGGTTGTGGGTTTAGTGGTGTGTATGATGGAGGGGAAACATGGTCTTGTGCATATATGTGCTGCTGCTGTGGGGTTGTGCATTGCGATTCTGAAGCAGTAATTTCCTCATTAAAGAAAATCCCTCCTGTATGGTATTGGTAATGTTGGCAATATTTTGATTAATCTGTTGCATGTTATTGGAATTTTGTCTGGTTGACTCCTCCATCAGCTCCAACATCCTCTTTTTTATATGTACGTCCTCCAGTGCGGTGTCCACAGCAACCCTCCTCCTCAGCCTGTCCCCTCTGTGCACAGCAAATTTTCCAGTGTTGAATTAACTCTGAAAGTGTTAAGAGTGGTCTCATATATACACTGTTGAAGTGTTAAAATATACACTTTAAAGTGTTCATTCTAAGAATTAACACTGTATAGAGTTAAATAGGAACACTGGTCAACAGAGAGGAATATTAATATAACTCTACAGAGTGTCAGCATCAGGAAAACGGCTCCACGACGCTCACACTGACGTACTGTAGTGTGAGAAGCCCAGCTTCACTGTGAGACCTTGGAGGTCTTTCGAACAGATTATTTGCATTTCTTCATGTCGCATTGTGTCATGCAGAGCATCTACATTCAACATGTCTTGAGTGTGGAGGTCTTTACTATTTGTTCCCAGGGCATGCAGTAGTGCAAAGTGCACAACGCAAGGAACATTTCTGCTGCAAACTCAGCTCGAGGTCTTTGAGGTTCTGAAGCATGACCACAAGCTGATCTGCTCTGGTAACATTTTCTGCTCTCACAGCGGTGAGATCATCCAGTCAGCTCGTTTGACGATTGCAACACAAGTGGAAAATTTCGACACTGAAAAAGTGCCCCATAGTTCACATGAGTTTAGTGAAATGCAGATATTTCTTTATCAGGTTTGTACTTGTTCTGTGTGTCGGTCTGGCTTGCAGTTTAGCAGCAGTCTTAAAAATGTTATTTCAGCTCATTGTGGATCAATTCTGTAATATTGTGCATAAACATCCACCTCTTGCTCTTCATATTCAGTTCACTTAATCTTTAACTTATTTTTAATTTGCATCTTGATAATTTGTTCGCATTTGGGACCATGAAATGTTGGTGTCTTTTACTGGTGTCAGAATCGTAAGTTAAAAGGTCAAATCTGAAATCAGTTTTTCTGCTTTCTGTCTTGTCTTATTACTTTTGATCATTTCAATTCACTGCCAGTTTCCTGCTGATGGACATCAGAAAGCAAAAATATAATCTTTGGTCAATGATTTGCATCTCTACATCTGATCGAACTTGATATGTCCTCTGAGAAGTGTTTGTTAAATCCTCAAATGTAACCACAAACAAATGACAGCATAATCTGCTAAATAATTTGCACGGCGTACACAGCTTTAGATCTTATTGTTTATATTTTGACATTTAATTATTTACTTTCTTAAGATAAGATAAGATAAGATAAGATAAGACTTTATTGATCCTACGATGGGGAAATTTCACTGTTGCAGCAGCCCAAAGAAGAAGTACCACAGTAGTAAATAACTATAAATAAATAGGAAAACAAGAACACAAAGTGCAAAAAAGTTTGCAGGCAAGCATTTCACACATTTTGCAGGCTACACTCTAAACAGGAGGATGGGGCATGCGCCACTGCCCATAAATAGGTGGATGAGTATGCAGACCATTGTCATTTTGGCAATGCAACACTGCACAACAAAATTACAATCTTTGATTTTATTTTCAGTGCAAAATAAAACATTTGCACTGTGGAGTATAGAAATGCACATGTATTATGTCTGTGTTCTCATATTAAATCATTTTTTTTGTTAAAGGGAAGCTGCAGTAAATGCACCTGGTTTATAAAGATGACTAACAAAAGCAAAGTACACCATTTTTGATATGTGGTGTGTTCACATGAAAGTAAGAATAAACATATAAATTGTCATTTAAAATTTGTTCGTCAAGTGAGGGGCAGTACAATCAAACCGTGATTTGATACTTATGTGACTAATGTTTCTTTAATGCACTGCTAATGTTTGTGTATATATTACTCTCATCAAGCTCTTCTGTTTGAGTTCCATCAGTCTTCAGCTCATTTTTTATTTAGCAATTTACTTGTTGGTTTGCATTTTTGACCGTATCTATCTTATGTTGTATTAAACACACAAAATTAACGAAAACAGCCCAGTGATTTTTTGGAATGCATTTACTTAAAATTTTCTTTAGACAGCAGTTTAAATGAGCACGTGTACATTTTGTTGATATCATATCTGACCATACATTTTGGATGAAGCCTTTTATTTCTTCATTCACGCATCTTAAATCCTGAAGCTTGAGATAATATAATGAGCCTTTTTTCCTTTTATTTTTTTCTTTTTTTTATTTGGCTCTGCAGAAAAACAAGAGCAAAAGCAACAGATCCACAACATTTCTGGACACTCAGCATTTGTTCTTTCTGAGGATGTTTGTGATCCAGGGAACAAACTTTTGCAAGTCTGTGTAGACGTTGGGTACATCAGGGTAATCACAGTAGCTACCATTATTAAAAGAAACCACACCAACTGCTACGTTGCCGGCGCACACCAGTGGACCGCCAGAATCACCCTGTCAAGAAGAAAGACATTTAGCAACTGCATGCTAATTCCAAATATTTCCACCATACAGTATTTTCAGTGAACTCTAAAAACAAAAAAAGTACCTGACAGAATCCTCTCTGTGAGCCATATCCACCTGCACAGATGACGTTATTTGGAAGTTTGCCCCCCCAGATCTCCTCACATTTTTTCAGGTCAACGATGGGAACTTTGGCCTCTCGCAGCTCGTCCACGGAGTTCCCATTAGTTTTTGTCTTTCCCCACCCTGCTACGCTGCACATTTTCTTTGCTTTGTTGTTTATTCCAGGTCTTGGTAGGTCAAGGGGCTTAATGGGTTTGTCCTTCCCATTACGAGCTTCCTTCGACAGCTGAAAGCAGAGAACACAGAGCATTTGGCAGAGTAGAGTTTGGGTGGGAAAGGGTGTGAGGCTACCTTCATTTGTTTCCACTGGTGGATAAAACCATGTTGCTAAATCTGTCTGGAATAAAGTTTCATTTACTCTGCTTGGTAGAACATAGATGTGAAGACACCAATATGTGGATGTATCGTAAATGTGAAACAAATGCTTTTTTTTATACTTATAAAACATTATTTTTTATTACTTTTGCAATTATTGCATGCTTTTCTTTGCATGATGGCCATACATTTAAACCATTATTCAGTAGAAGAACAGATATCTATTTGCAATTTGTCTTCTCTTTCATATTATCAGTGCTTACATTAACAGTCTTGTTAATATGACTTGGTTTAAACAGTGACCACGGCAGTGTTTCTTACATGGATAGATGCTGGAATTGAAGTCTCATCAGAATTTGGTTTACTTCAAACCTTTGAAGGATATGGGTGAGGTGTGGAATGGCAGAATTTACGTAACTGGTTTGTGCATCAGATATTTAATTTCTTTAAATTTTAATGTATAATACTCTGTATAAATATTACACCTGGGCCGTTAACAGCAATAACGTGCTGCGTTATCGTGAGAGTCTTATTGCGCAAGAAAAAATTGTTGCCGTTAATCTACGCTTTTCGAAGTTGGGTCTGGGAGCTGGTTCTACACATGCAAGCTATGAAATTCACTTTGATATATTTTAGTGTGGATGTATGCCTGGCCCAACCTGACTGAATAACGCTGTTGGGGGGTGTGAACAAGCCGAAGCTGTCCTGTGCCCCGAGAGTCCCACAACGCGCTCCAGCTGAGCGTTAAAAAAGCACACATGCACTTTTTGAGGGGAGGCGGGCCAAACCACACACACGTACATGGACTGATGAACTGAAATGCCATGTTCATGCCACACATACTCCCCCACTCTCAACGTCTCCACCACACTTTTCTGCTGACGACTAGTGGTGATGACGTGTTGCGCTGCGACTGCTGATCCGTTAGTCTGATAGCAACTTGTCTCACGTGTCTTGCTATGTTTGTGCGCAGGTTGGCTTTTTTTGGTCTCTCACTTCTAATCACGACTCCCTTTTGGAACCGTGATCTGAGTTGACGTATCTTTTTTTTTTTACCACCACTCCTCCCCCCTCCCCCCAATTCCTGACTGAGTTTCTTTAACTCTGTTTCTTTTTCAAGACAGAGCGCCTCAATTGGCTGCCTGGGCATCTTTAAAACCCAAGCAATTTCGTTGTAACTTGTAACTTCGGTAACTTGTTGCAATGACAATAAAGACCATTCTGATTCTGATTCAGTTCAGCGTGACTGAATTTATCCTGTCTTCTCTGAGGGTCGGAGATAGAATGAAGTTTGAGAAAGTGAGCTCATAAGAAACTTCCATTTTTCATCTGCTCTGCCCTTGATGGTATGTTTGTGTGTTTGTGTGTGTGTGTGTGTGTGTGTGTGTGTGTGTGTGTGTGTGTGTGTGTGTGTGTTGGGGGGGCAATCTTGGTAAATACTTTGGTAAATTCTCTCTGTACACCACCTCACTTGGTGCAGTGATTCGCTCCCATGGCTTCTCCTACCACTGTTACGCTGACGACACTCAGCTCTTCCTCTCTTGTCCACCTGATGACACGACAGTCTCATTTTGGACATCAGCATGTCTGGCTGATATCTCCACCTGGATGAAGGAACGCCACCTTCAGCTAAATCTGTCTAAGACTGAACTCATGGTCTTTCCAGCTTGTCCATCTGTCCAGCCTCAGATCAGTGTCCAGCTTCACTCCAGCCTACTTGTGCCCACAAACTCAGCCAGAAACCTGGGTGTCATGATTGATGACCAGCTGACCTTTAAGGTTCATGTGGCCTCAGTTTCTCAGTCTTGTCATTATGCCCTCTACAACATCAGGAAGATCAGACCCTTCCTGACCCAACAGGCCACACAGCTTCTGGTTCAGGCTCTGGTGATGTCACGCATTGACTACTGCAACTCTCTTCTGGCGGGTCTCCCTGCATGTACAGTCAAACCTCTACAGATGATCCAGAATGCAGCAGCACATCTGGTCTTCAACCAGCCCAAAAGAGCTCATGTCACTCCTCTGTTCATCTCCCTTCATTGGCTTCCAGTTGCAGCCAGAATCAAATTCAAATCTCTCCTCCTGGCTTACAAAACACTTACAAGAACGGCTCCGGCCTACCTGGATTCCCTGATCCAGGTCTACTCTCCTTCATGCCCTCTTCACTCTGCATGTGAGAGACGTCTGGTGCTTCCAGTCCAACACAGCTCTAAATCTCTTGCCAGACTCTTCTCGGCTGTTGTTCTCAAATGGTGGAACAAACTTCCTAACTCGGTGTGTTCCGCCGAGTCCCTTTCTATTTTCAAGAGACAATTGAAGACTCAATTGTTCAGAGAACACCTAGGGACTTAATCCGACCCCATCTTTGGGGAAGAATAGGTCAGGTGGTCTAAAACCCAGCACTAATGTACCACTGACTAAGTTGGCACAAACAAAAAAAAACAAAAAAAAAAAGGGGGGGGGGGGGGGTAGTGGCTCCTCTTCTGCAACTGGATGGCAACTCCCTTGACCAATCGCAATTGAAGCATTTACTAATGGTTTCTTTCTTGTGTCTGTATTCTTGCTTGTGTTGTATGTCACTTTGGACAAAAGCATCTGCTAAATGAAATTGTAGAATGCATTGAAGAACTATTTCCTAGATTAATCGATTACAAAAGTAATCGTTTAACGCAGCCCTATTATCAGCGTTATCTCGTGACTCAAAAAAAAAAAAAAAAAAATGACCGAAGCAGCACCCGAATAAATATTGGATATGCGTTTGATTCATGGAGGGAACTTCAGCTGCATTTGGGAGTGAAAATGGATGCTTACAAAAATCACATAATATGCGCTGTGGTCCTGCAGTAATCCGCGACATAGTAAACAGCATGAGCATCCCTGGTGCAGCGCTGTGAAGCCGGACATTCTGTAAAATGTTTGTGCGCGCTCCCGTGCCGCCTTGGCTGGTGGCTGCAGTTACCCGCAGTGCCTATCGCGGCAGCACTGAGGTAAATTTTGAAAAGTTGCCTTAAGTCCCTTTAAATTCTCTTTAATTCAAAAATATCGGGGCTGCACTTTAAGTTATTGAAAATGATTATTCCTCGATTGATTTAGTTCAATTGCATTTGCACTGCTGTTTTTTATACTGCTCTATTTAAAAATAAATGGCTTGAATTTGCTGTATTGATTCATGTTTTAGAGGGTTTAACCTGAGCCGGGTCTTACCACAGTGATAATCATGTGACAGTCATGCAGGCGTGGCATGATATTATTTTATAATATACTGGTATCGGATCGGTGCTCGGTATCGGCCGATACCCACAGTAAAAGTATCGGAATCGGTATTGGCAGGCAAAAAATGGTATCGGAACATCTCTAATTTTAAACTATTATAAATCATATTTGATGAATTGTAAAATTATTATGTAACACACACACACATTTTGAATGGCCTTGGCAGACTTCAAATGAGCCATTTTAATCACGATTAACCCCCGGATTGGGGTGCGGTTAATCGCGATTAAGAAATGTAATCATTGCCCAGCTCTAATAAATAGTTTGACCATTAAAAAGCCTGCTGTCACCTTGAAGTCCAACACTGAACTGATGTGTACTTACTTTGAGGAGCATGATATCATTTCCACATCCAACATGAAGATAATCTGGGTGTTTGCATTTTTTTTCTATGCCGTATCTCATTTTACAATCGATCTCCTTGAGATTGTGGGTACCCAGAACGACAGTCGTAGGATTCCTGTGTGAAAACCGAGAACGCGACAGAATTAGTTGGGTCGTATTAAGAGAGAAGAGAGATTGCTAGGAGAGTACTAGTCACTCACAAATCATCACAGTGTGCTGCCGTCACCACATAGTCTTCACTGATGAGGAACCCTCCACATAAGTGACCCATACCGTTCTGGACTGATGCCATGTACAGCCTTGAGCCTTCCTTGACCTTCTCCCCATTTATGATTTCACTCCCGAGAGCTGAAAACAAATCAAGAAAAGAAGGTGAGCTTCCCAGATGTAGGCAGCAGCACTGATTGACAGATTGAGCTTACCTTGCTGTCCGAGAGAAGCCAGAAGCAGTAAAAGCAGAATCTTGAGCAAGGTGTGCATGATGCTTTCAGGAAGAGCTGAGCTGAATGCTGCCTTGCTGGAGGGTGAGCTGACCGATTTATATGACTCTCTGCAGGCGTTCTGTGGTTTTTCACTTACCACAAGTGCACTTCCTTTCCCATCCTTCTGTCAGTTTCAGGTCTACGTCTCACTTGTTCACACCTACTTCATGACTCTTTCATTTGAAGTTATTTACCAAAGGCAACAGAGCATTTTCCAAATCTGCCCCAACACTGCAAAGATCATCTGACCTTTTTCGAATCACTCATCAGGACCCACCTGTTCAGAGGTGCTTTTAATGCACATTACCTGCAATGAAAGAGACATTTTAGGGTGTTATTTGAAGTGTTAAAAGTAGAATCAAGCAAGCTAGGTTGAAATACGTCTCAGCAGAATTTTCAAGTTGTCTTGCCCTCCAGCTGCACGTTTTGAAAAGTTCCACATTTGCCATTTTCAAAAAGTTTCGTTTCTGACATTCAAATTTGCGCTTTCACAGCAAGCATTGTTGTGTAACCATTCCTGAGTCAGTTCCTCTTCTGGTCAACAGGAATTGAAGGAATTGATAAACAATAGGTTGATGGAGTGATGGAGCGTTCAGATCTCTGAACAGGACAAAGAGAAGCAGCAGCCCTGCCATGTTCCTGTAGTTTAAACTGCCATCAAATTCAGGAAGTAGCAGGCCCTCTGTTATCTAAATGTCTCTAGTTATGTTACAAACGTCATATTAGTTGTGTCATATTGGAGTGATTGGTTTATAATGGATTGTCCAGTCACTGGTTTACTGGGAGGACGCCTTGGTGTTCCGGATGCTTGACCCTCTGTTTCCCCCCATCTCCCTGTCTGGAGAATGGCATCCTCAGCCTTGTCTTTTCTCTTCTAACTGAATATCTTCTGAGTCGGCCAGCATCTCAGGACGTCGACCAGTTCCGGCTGAGCCTTCAGGAGGTATGCAAAGGGGAGGACCCTGCTGTAGGCTACCCCCGCCGGCTGCCTGGTTGAAACAGCTCCATACCTGGAGCCTCATAGTTATTCATGTTCGGGTTTGACTAATGTGTTAAAGGGGCTGTATCATGCAAAATTCACTTTTTGTATGTTTTAACCTTGTTATATAGTTATGTACTCACCGAAAACACCCTCAAAGCGTTTTTTTCCTTTGTGCCCACGTGTTTAAGCTTTCCCAGTGTTTGTGCTGCTCAGAGAGGCAGCCCCTCCCGCACCCGTGAAAACGCTCTGTTTTCCCACGTTCACATCACACTGTGAAGATGGCTCCCCTGAAACGGAGCGTTTTCTCTTCCGGGTTTCAGAATTAGCCCCAGAAAATCTTTTATTTCACACAAAATTACTTTTCCTTAGCACCAAAAATAAACTATTACCATGTTAGAGCCATTTCTAGGGTTTGGACTAGCTAAAAAAGCATGATACAGTTCCTTTAAGTATTAGTGAGGTGTGGAGACTTCTAGAGGCTTTGTCCAGGACGGTTGTCATGGCAACCCATTGTTTCAACATTTCTCTGTGGTAAAGACTGAAATTATTTGATCAAGAATACAATTGTCAGAACATTTTTTGAGGCTTTTCATTTGTGAATTTAATTGTTGTGATACAGATCTTTAATTGCCTCCTTTCTTTTTCCATATGTCCAATTTACTTGATTCCATTAAATGGGTTTTTTCTCATGAACCACACCTCGTGTAATGCTGCCCTTTCACAAATAGGGTTGTAACAGTCTAGCATTTGTCTAGTATTAGTCCGTCTGCTGCACACTTTGCCATCTTTGCAGGTTCTCAATGTTCCTGATTACACACCAGCTCCGAAAGATATTTAATTCACTTAATCATATCTCCTGCATAGTGTCTTCTGCAGAGCCTCCACAATATCCTTCCTCGTCTGCTGCTGCCGTTGCTTTTATTGCAGAAATTCGTCATTAGAAACATCTTATTGTTACCTGATTACACACCCTTACAAAGGAGCTCTAAATTATCCTTCAATTTATTTTTCTTTTTGTTTCTGCCACGAGCGATGTGAGGTATTCATCTGTGCATATCTAAAGGTGTAAACATTCTCACGATGACAGATATTGAACCATATCTCCACATTAAAATGCAGTCAACACAGTAAACAGAACACTTAAATCCACACGTTTCTCTCTCAGCAGGATGGCAGTACCATCCTGTTGCTTTCTCCAGGTAATCTCTCTGATTTTCTTCATGTTTACATTGTGATTTGATAATACAGTGATCTGGTAGGACGCGTGCAGGGAACTGCTGCAGACTGGGCAATATATATTAATGTCACACCATATTGAAAAAGACACCTGTGAAGAATCACAAACAGTGGGAGATTTCACTGACTTCATTGAGAGCTCAGATTTGTATTAATTATGTCTCCCACCTGATGAGTCGCTTCACACTGAAATACATTCATCCTTCTCTTTGCCTCACAACAGTGAGTGTTCCTGTGTTTTGAGTGAATGTAACGACGGACGGCAAGTCGCTGGCAGTCATTGCCAGAAGATACAAAGCACCTGTGAGCCTTTTGTCCACTTTTTTGGCTGCTGTCCTTGGTCTCCGTTGTTTCTCGTAAGGTATGGAGTACTGGTGATGAAACAACATGGACAAGCTCATCTTTTTACACGGCACATTTATTAGTTGGTTATTATTAATTTAGTTGAGTGCTTTTAACTTCAGTTCCTCTTTTTCCGTTGAGCTCCTCACTTTGTCTCTGAAATAAGGCTGCACCTCCCCTCTGGTCCATGATATTGTAGTGAAGCCAAATACTGGCCGGTGGGACGGTTCTCACCACCAACAAGCAATGAGCAAGTTCAAATTTGATAAACACAGAACAGAAAAAGCCACCAGTCAAGCTTACTCTGACTTGGTCCAGAGGCTGCAAACTGTTGACTTCCTGTGCTGGCTGATTGTGTGTTAGAACTACAGATTGTGAGTTTAGTGGTTTGAACAGATGTTGAGGGCTTTTCCATACACTCGGGTTTCCTCACAGTGAAAAACTTGCATTTGAGGTTATTTTTCCATTTCTGTGAATGTCTCTGAATTTATGCTGTGATGCACCATGCACCTCACACACCTGTGCAGTGTGTCCTGTGTTTATGGCCATGTAGTCAGCTGGGATCATCCAGTTAAAGGGCAACTCCGGTTTTTTGACACCTGGACCTTATTTATAGGTGTGTGCATGCTCATATACTCACTCAGACAAACATCGTGCAGCTCGGAGTCCTTCAGAAGTTATTTAGATCCAAACGATGTAGCCGCACTAGCGGGGGTTCCACAGCAATGGAGCGTTAGCGCGGGACATAATCTCTGCAAAATCGCTCATTTCAGCTGTATTTCTTCATCCATCGCCAGTGTTATCATAAAGTCAGCTCGTCTACCGTCTTCAGGTGGGTCATCTGAAGAGCTGACAGTTTTCGCTAACTTAGCCACAATTAGCTCAGATGGGAACGTTGCGGAGCTCCTCTCCCCAGCAGAGAGGCACTTTGAGTCGGCCTCGGCTGTCACGGTGCCCCGGCGTCTGACTTCCAGGGGCCGAGCTGGAAAACGGCCCTCAGCTGCTCCACGGAGGCTCTGGACACCCGCGAAGACGCACGGCTCGCGCGCGGCCGCTGGGCCGCTGGACGTCTCTCCTCGCCGGGAGGATGCGTATCTCCGCTCCGCGGCGGATGCGCGCTCCGGGCCGGCCACGGGACGCGCGACGGCCCGCCGCGCCGAGGCCGGAGCTCTCTCCTCGCCGGGAGGAAGCGTATCTCCGCTTCCCGGCGGATGCGCGCTCCACGCCGGCCGCGGGACGCGTGACGGCCGGAGCTCTCTCCTCGCCGGAAGAATCCAGATCTCCGCCGCCCGGCGGATGCGCGCTCCAAACCAGGCCGCGGGACACCGCCGGAGGCCCCCCCTTCCGACTGAAAGGCAACCCAGCGCCGATGGAGGAAAAATACAGCCGAAATGAGCGACTTTGCAGAGATTATGTCCCGCGCTAACGCTCCATTGCTGTCGCACCCCCGCTAGTGCGGCTACATCGTTTGGATCTAAATAACTTCTGAAGGACTCCGAGCTGCACGATGTTTGTCTGAGTGAGTATATGAGCATGCACACACCTAGAAATAAGGTCCAGGTGTCAAAAAACCGGAGTTGCCCTTTAACCTCCGCTGGATAAAGCCATCCAGAAATAGATGTAAGTGTTAATGTGTGGAGAGTTGGGTATGTAACGACAAGTAACGAGCGTTACAAGTAGTTAAATTACTTTTGATGGGAACGAGTAGTGTAACGGCACTACTCCTTCTAGTTTGGTAGTTAAACTAGCATTACAAATGAAACGCTACAATCGTTCCTTTTACAATGACTGCAAATAGAGCAACCAAAATATTATTATTTAAGCGGAGTTTTTTTATTACCACCAGTAGATGGAACGGTGGCCGTAGGAGCAGCTACTCGCTATCTCTTCCGGGTCAGGGCTGATGGAACTGTCAAAGTAAAATTGGTTACCTTATATAAATTTGTGCCCCACTGACAACACTGCACTCCCTCCTACTGTAAATGCCCCCTTTAAATGAATACTCTGAAGATTAGGGACCCACGCCCTTTCCCTATCATTGACAAAGTTAGACAAGCTCATAAATCCCTGTGTCTCTGGTTCCCAGCTGTTAGGATCGTAGTAGCTTAGCTCGAAGCTTAGCTGGAAGTCAATCAGAGCCGGACTACGCAAATGGACAAAATCCTCCTTCCAGTGGTCCTGGGGACGGCGTATTAGCACGTGAAGTAAATCCGAATGGTTATAAAACATTTTAAAAGATGTGTTTTCTTTTCAATCCATTAAAAAAAACGTTTTGATACACACAGATCTGCGCATGGGCTGTGTGTGTGTGTGTGTGTGTGTGTGGTGTATATTTATCGATGGTGCAGTTTTTAAACCTTTGTTTTTATGACTGTTTTTACTGTTCAGCACTTTGCAATGTTTTTTTAAATATGAAAAAGTGCTCTACAATTTTTGATTTGATTTGATTTATTGAAGGAATTGCAAAACCACTCACCTACACTGTAAAATTTACAGTGTTGAATTAACTCTGAAAGTGTTAAAGAGTGGACTCAAATAAACACTTTTGTAGTGTTAAATGTAAGTGTTAAAATATACACTTTAAAGTGTTCATTCTAAGAATTAACACTGTATAGAGTAAAATATGAACACTGGTGAACAGAGAGGAGTGTTGATAGAACTCCACAGAGTGTCAGCATTAGAAAACTAACACTGGCTAGTGTTGATTTTTAACACCACGAAAGTATATATATAATCCACTCTTTAACACTTTCAGAGTTACTTTAACACTGGAAAATTTACTGTGTACAACTGCAACTTGTCTTTTCAATCAGGTACATTCCCAGACAAAATGAAAACAGCTAAAGTAATACCACTGTTTAAAACCGGAGATGGACATCAGTTCACAAACTACAGGCCTGTTTCATTCCTCCCCCAATTCTCCAAAATACTGGAAAAGCTATTTGCATACAGAATGGATAAATTCATTGAAAAGCACAACCTTATTACGGACAGTCAGTCTGGTTTCAGAACGGACCGATCAACATCTCTGGCACTAATGAAATTAATAGAAGAAATCACAGACTGTTTGGACAATAAAAAAGTAGCGATAGGACTATTTGTGGATTTAAAGAAAGCATTTAACACCATAGATCATAACATCTTAAAGCTAGGGTAGACGATGTTGTCCAAAAGCACTTTTAGTCATACTGAGTGAAATGCTCCTCGCCCCCTGGGAGAAGTCAATACATTATGTGTACGGAAAAAGGTGCGGAAAAAATCTCACAACTGCAGCGGCCACAGGAGTGTATAAATTCCGACCAATCGAAAGGCGCGGACCGCTCTTTAGAAACCAATCAAATCCCTTCGCCGTTCTACCAGCCCCCTGCGCGTACATTTCAGTGGCGTGCACTGGCCCTGGTTCAGTGCGCGTGCGCATTGCCAAGGCGCTCTCGGCGCTCGCGGCTCGCGTGAAAAATAGAACGAAACGGAGCGGGTGCGCTGCGCTCCAATGCGCATTGTGTGCGGGCAGTCAGAAAGGTTACCGTATTTTCGGCACTATAAGGCTCACTGGATTAATAGGCGCACAGTCAATGAATGGTTTTTATTAAAAAAAAATTCATACATGGGGCGCACCACATTTTAAGGCACATAGGATGTACAGAATAGTATGAGAGAAATACGTATTGGCAGTCTAGGTGGTTACATTCTCGGTTGAAATGTGTGAGTAAAGTGACATATCAGAGCGAGTTTGACTGAGGATCGCTCCTCTGCACGGATGTGCAGCTCAGAGCGGCCACGACTGGTCGAACTCGCTGGGTCACCGGGGTTCAGCCAGCTGCCGTCTCCTGAGTGAAGCGCCCCACCGACAGCTCAGCCGCAGCCGGCCAGCCGCTCCCGGCGTCCCGTTCTCGGAGTCGCAGCGTGCATGCTGCCGCCCAGCGTCCAACCGCTCCCCACGTCGGCTGGCTGTCCCGCCGCGTGCCGTGCTCCTTTCTGTTGAAACTAGCTAGCTTAGCAGCTTAGCAAACAGGGGTTGTTTGCGCATATGATCAGGGTGATTACTGTAATTCCCGCAAAAAAGGCGCATTGAATTATAAGGCGCTCTGTTGGATTTCATATTAATGACATACGAGGGGGTACCCAAAAGTTCCCAGAATGTGATTGTGACTTTTTATTTCTGACATTTCAAAATAAAACATCACCGTCACCTTCAAAATAATCTCCATCCGCATTAACGCAGCGCTCCAGCCGTGTCTCCCACTTGACGAATGTGTCGTGACACCCGTGCGTAATTGTGCCATTCCAGGCCGGCTGCGATTTTTCTGTCACCTCCTCCACATCTGCAAACCGCTGTCCCTTCAGCTCCTTCTTCAACTTGGGGAACAAGAAAAAGTCACTCAGGGCTTCATCTGGCGAATCAGGCGGATGGGAGAGGAGATTCATCTCATTCTTCTCCAGAAACTGCGTGAGGCGCAGCGCCGTGTCCGCTGGCGCTCTGTGGTGGTGGATCAACCGGGCTCCACTCCGCCACTCTGCGGGCCGCTTCCTCCTCACATCCTCACGGAGCGTCTGAGGACTTCCTGTAGTAGTCCTGGTTTACAGTCTGACCTGGAGGGACACACTCGCTGTGGACGAGACCCTGGACAGCCAAGAAGCAGCTCAGCATTGTTTTCATGGCTGAGCGGACCTGACGCACCGACATCTGGCCCTTCTCAAACCCCCGGACCACTCATGGACCTGATTCTTCCCCAGAGCATCATCCTTGTAGGCTTGCTGCAACAAGGTGAGTGTTTCTGCTGCTGTTTTTTCCCAGCCAAAAGCAGAATTTAATGTTTGCGCTGCTCTGGCTTTCAGGTTAATGTTGCCATTTTGGAAAAAGCGCAGCGGCACTCTGTTACTATAAATAGCGCCTGACAGGCATCAGTGTCACTCTGGGAGCTCAGCTTTTTCACAGATATGCACGAGGCTTACCTGTAGCACATTCGGCTCACCTCTAAAAATTGTAGTAGTTTGAATGTCATGTCCAGTTCTGCTGTAACGTCTCCTTTCATTCACTCACTCACATGCTCACTAACTCACTTTCATTTACTCACATATTCACTTTTACTGACCGATGTCTTGTGTCTTTATTTTACAGAAGGAGCTGGACGTCGTGATGACAATGTGGAACACCAGGATCCAGCCAGGCACTAAAAAATATGATCCCTTCCATGGAAAACCGTTCCTCTGTATCATGTACCAGAACTTTACCAAGCACAGGACGACCTCCAGCCAGTGGACAGAGGGAACATTGTCTTGAAAGAGGACATCTGTCTTTGGAAAACTGACTTTGTCTGTGATCCAGATCTTCACCAGCTCTGCCTTGTGGTCATGAACAAACTGAATCTTGAGGCAGGTCATAATGCTGCTGGTAACCAGACTGTACAGACAGCCGAAGTCCTAATGAGAGCACGGCTGTCAGTCAGATTAACCCCCACCTACCAAAACTGTTGCCACAACAACCAATGTTAAAATATAAATACACATATATATGTACATATATATATATATATATATATACATATATATATATATATATATATATATATATATATATATATATATATATGTATGTATGTATTTATACCCCCAAATGGAGGCTGAATGTACTCAAACATTTGTGACAATGTCCTCATGCATGTCACTCATGTGGGCTCAGGAGCACAGCTGTGATTCATAAAATCATAGATAGGAACCAAAATAATTTGACTGGAAGACATTACAAAAAACTGGCTTGAATTTGAAACCGTTTAATACAAAAATAGAATCTTTGACAATGATATTCTACAATAAAATTATTCAGGATCTGACAAGATTTTGTCATGAAAATAAAACGGCATGAAACTGAACAAGAGCAGAAAGTGTAAAGATGGCCTCCACACGGCTCCAGAAGGAGGAAGAGACTTTAGCAGGGTTTCCTCATCCTTCATCCCACCAGCATCTTTGTCCACCTGCCAGTAAAAACAAAAACTGAAGTTACAAAAGAAAAAAACATATATAATCAGGAAGCATTCTTGGCTGCATTACTTGTCATCAATAGGATAACGCCTGTTAAAGATGTAACAGCAGAACCTTCCTGCACTCAGCATCCAGTGCAATACGGTTTTTTTTTTCCAAAGAACTTAAATTTCACTCTGGTTCATTTCAAGTCCCAATTTCTAATTTACCGTTCCACAATTGATTCATTTTAATTTCATTTTGTGAAAAAAACAAACAAAAAAAGTTTGCCGTTTTTGCTTCACTATGAATTCAGACGAAACATTAGTACATGTATTCTATTTTATTTGGATGTTTGAGACTTCCAAATACATCTAAAGTTTATCAAGCAAGTTACAGCCACCTTGCTCTTGTAACTTAACATTACCTGTGACTGATGATTCTGTCAACATCGACTCATTTGAAACAACAACTTTTTTTCTGTAATGAACATATGGCTATAGCCAAAGTGGCTGTTCTGCTATATGTACATAACTGAAAAAATACCAAAACAGTACGGTTGTCAGGATGGGAAGCAGGGAAACAGCAGTTTTTGATTATTACATAAGTACAGAAAGCTTACCTGGTGAATCTGGGGAGGTTGTTGCAGTTCTTTGAGCTGCTCCAGAACAGACACAGTCTGGGTCAGACACTAGAAAACACACAGGTCCCTGCATCAGGAGGCTAAATATCGCAGTTCCACTGTGCAAATGCTGGACAGACAGTTGTTTGATTTGCGTGCACAGGGTTTCCCCCAGGAAACTTGCTAAGCCTGGTGGTTGAACTGCTAAGGGAGCCCACCGCAGATCGGCCGGGGGGGCAGCATGACGCTTCGGAGCGCGTGGAGGCGGGTCGGGACCCGGCGTTCAGCCGTCGAAGTGGAGAGAGGGAGAGAGCGCACGCGTGGAGTCTCTGCACTGCTTGGTCACGGAGCGCAGCTTTTTTTTTTTGGGTCCGGGCGCTGCAGCGCTGGCGGGCAGACTGAAATAAATAGCTGTTGTAGCAGTTTTCAGAATGAATATCCTGTTTCTTAAGGCTATAGTGCGTAACTTTTAAATGTCTATGAACGTCCGTTTTAGCCAAGCCACTACTGGTGGAGATGACAAAATGCAGATTAAGCCGATTGGCTCCTCTAACATGTCGCAGGATTTTTCAGTATATATAATTATTGCTTTGCGTGTCGACCGGCGACATTCCCGCGCTGGCGCGCAGGAAATTACGCATTTTACGTCACAACAAGAAGGGAGGGGGAGGACGCGTCTCATAGCAACAGGCTCAGCTCACAGTGTCAGGCAGACCTAGGAAGCCACATGCGACTTCAGGGTTCAGTCCGGGCGCCCCGCCCGCGCTAAGTTTTGCAGCATCCGGACAACGGAGAGGGGAAAAAAAAAAAAAAACCTCTCAGACGGCGAACACCGGCAGCATTAGCAGCATTAGCAGCATTAGCGGCGTTAGCAGCCAGCAGCGTTAGCAGCAACACCACACGCTACCCCCCACCCCGCCGCCAAACTCTTTTCCTGTAGGAAACACTGTACTTTGTGTGTAACACTTAGTTTTTCATCAAGAAGCAGCTACTGGAGACCAACGGACAACAAATGATTTCTGCTGACTACCACTGGGTCTTTTCATCCACTAACCTGTCAGTTACAAATTAGCAGGCACCTTGTCTCCCGTTTTAATAAGCTATTTACATTTCTGTGGCAAAAAAAAGAAAACAATAATTACCTCTTCGAAAGAATCCATCTTTTTTATCACCAGCTGTCCTTATTCACGCAGAATAAAAACCGTTTCCAACTGTGATTTGCGAAATGCGAATCACCGTGGCAGATTGGGGGGAGGGGGGGAGGGGGGGCACTGGGGACACCCGAGCTACGTCATATGGAAGCGCCGGCTTTATTGTTGTAATGACGCAGAATTCCGCTAGAGGGCGACCGAAGTTACGCACTATAGCTTTAAATAACTTTCATAAGGATTGCTGGTGTAGACAAAATGGGAATTTCAGAGTAGATGAAATGGGAGGAGACGAAATGGATATAAACCATCAGTACTGGCACCCCCCAGAGCTGTGTCCTCTCCCCACTGCTCTTTTCCCTCTACATCAACGACTGCACCTCAGGGGACCCCACTGCGAAACTCCTGAAGTATGCGGACGACACCACCGTCATTGGTCCGACCCGTGATGGTGACGAGTGCACACACAGACAAGAGGTGGAACAGCTGGTCCGACGGTGCAGCGAGAACCACCTGGAACTGAACCCGCTCAAGACTGTGGAGATGAGAGTGGATTTCAGGAGAACCCCCACTACACTTGCCCCCCTCACCATCCTCAGCAACACAGTGGCTAAGGTGGACACCTTCAGATTCCTGGGTTCAACAATCTCCCGGGACCTGAAGTGGACTCCCCACATAGACTCTGTGAGGAAAAAGGCTCAGCAGAGGTTCTACTTCCTGCAACAGCTCAGGAAGTACAACCTGCCCCAGGAGCTGCTGATCATTTTTTACACGGCCATCATCCAGTCTGTCCTCTGCACCTCCATCACTGTCTGGTTTGGTTCGGCCACCAAACAGGGACAGGCACAGGTTACAAAGAATAATTCGGTCAGCAGAGAGAACAATAGGGGCCGGCCTGCCCTCCATCCAGGACCTGTATCACTCCAGGGTCAGGAAGAGGGCTGGTGGCATCTCTGCCGACCCTTCACACCCTGCTCAAACACCTCCTCCATAACCTGCCACTTGCACCATTTAAATACAAATATTTTATAATTATATCTTCTTGGGTTTCTAGTTTTTAGCTGTTTTTATTATAAATACTTGTTTATTTTTTAGTTAAGATCATGCCTCTCTCCTTTGTGTATTTATCTTTCTCAGTATTTAACTTTAATTTAACTTGATTTAACTTGACTTTTGTGTCTCTTATCTTTCTTGTGTATTTATCCTTTCGTTATTTATCTGTGTTGTATTATTTATCTCCTTTTGTACCCTGCTAAGAGCGCGGCCAACCGGAGTCAAATTCCTGGTTTGCTGACAAACCTGGCCAATAAAGCGATTCTGATTCTGATTCTGGTGGCCCGGACGGTGGGCTCGGACCCAGTCCCTTGTAGTCCGACAGTTGCGGTGGGGCTGCAATAATTTGTCCACAGGATGATCAGTCACCAGGTCATAGTCCTCCGCCGGGGTGTACTCGTAGGATCCTGTTCATGATGCCAAATTGTCGTGGAAATTCTATTAAAAAAATACACCAGTGATGTGTTCCTTGATTTTTTTTTATTCCAGCTGCAGCAAGAAGAGAAGTCTCTACTGTCACAGGATCAATGTGAGTTCTGAGGTTCTGCAAAGCAGACCAACATTTTATAACATTTATTTTGTGAACAACCCAACCCACTTCAACCCCCTGTGGCAGGGCATGCATCCTCTACCAAAGGAACCATAAACACTTCTTAAAGACACATATATAAGCGCATATAGAATAGAATAGAATAGAATAGAATAGAACAGAATACAATAGAATAGGCTTTATTAATCTCACTGAGGAGAAATTCACCGGAGCAAGAGGCCCATAGGGAACACACAGGGAGATGCTAAAAGTAATGAAAGGTGCAATAAGAACAAGTGATAGTGCAAATCTTACTAAGGATGGATAACAGAGAGCTAAAAGACAAGGAAAGCTAAAAAACAAGGAAAGCTAAAAAACAAGGAAGATCTAACCATATGTACAACATGAATCTTAAAGTTTAGCAGGAACTATATAATGTACACAGTATATACAATACAATATGCAGTATATGATACAATATATCACTGCATGAAAAGAGGGATTTTTGCCAGGAAACAGCTCTGTAAATGGTCATGACATTTCAAGTTAACAGCGATAAGTGGGGACTTGCAGTCAGCACTGAAAATTACCGAATATTGGTGTGAATGAATACTGGAGTGATATGAAGGCAAATCAGAGAGGTGTGTGTGTGTGGAAAGCTCGGGAGTGGGAGGGGGGGAGTGATTAAGTTGTCACACTGGCATTGTTATTTTTAAGAGGGGACACAGACAGACAGACAGACAGACAGACAGACAGACACACACACACACACACACACACACACACACACACACACACACACAAAACCAATGCTACTACTTTATTTTAATTGGGGTTTTATGGAGTTGAAGTGTAACACAGGCACTTTCAACATCGTCAGTATCCTAAAATCTCAAATATTGTCCAGGGCAGCATGACTACAGTCACCTTTTCTTTTATGTGACTTTACTGCACAGTGGCTCTGTTTACCACACATCTTCCTACAATGCACTCAAGAGCAAGAAATGAGAAGGGATTTGAAGTTTCTGTTCCCTGTAGGCTCCAAACCTCTACTGGCTTCCCATGAACATGTCTGTCTGGATGGGAGAAAGCCTGGGAACTCTTGCAATAATATGTCTACATTTAGTGTAAAAACATTATCTGAAAGGTCCTTCCACGGTGGAGATTTAGAAAAACTTCATCTTTTGTATACCATGCATCGAGGAGGATCTTCAGAATTTCATCACTATGAGACAGAAGCATCGTCTGTGTGTGACCTTTGACCTGTGTTTACAGTTTGACTGCTGTCATGAAGATGTGCAGAGTGAAAGCAGTGTTGTTTTTATGTTTGACCAAGCTCTTTTGGATTTATTGCATTTCCATTCACAACGGCTCTATCATGTCAAGAAGCAGAGTGGTGACCTGCTTGCTTCTGGGAAAACGTTGAAAATGAGCCAGTTCTCCTGGAGGAATGATCTGAGAATTTCAGGATGTGGCGATCTCCACTTCTGTCCCTTCTGGAGTTAGTTCCAATATGTCTCATTCATTCATTCATTCATTCTTTTTTTTTTTCTTTCATGATTTAATGAATACATTCAGTCTCTATTTCATGTATTGATTTATTCTGCTCTGAGCAAAGGTTGTTTGAAGGTCTGTGTGAAGGAGGATATCTTTAAAAGCATAGAGGGGCAAAGAGCTATTTTTATAAATACACAGCAAGATGTAATGTTGGTCTTACCAAAACTTCCACCCCTCACTCTCAATTCAAACATTTTTAAATAGCAAAGAGAAATGTAAAAAATGTAAAATGTTTATACATTTGGGTTTTTCTTTATCTTGGTGGGCTTAAGTCGTGTATTTTCTGAATAAACGGTTTTCAGATTATATTTCCTCACATTTCGGAGTTGTACAGCAGTCTGTTGAGGACAGAACCAGATTTGTTTTGATGTTCCTTTGGGATTGATATGTGCAGTAGCAACCTCTCAGAAAAGTTACATCTTTCTTTGTTTCCACGGAGACGGAGTTGGAGCATTTTCAAAAAGTTCCACGCTTGGGAGCTGTTGTGAAACAATTGCGTTTTCCGTGGCTCTCTGCACCGTTGTGGTGTAAAGACACACTCGAAACTGAATGGAAGTTTTCTCTTGAACATGCTGTTGTGTGAGTAAATCTTTTATGCACTGATGTTTCCTTCATAAACTGACCTCAGAGATTCATTAAATTAATGGCTATCTTTTGCATCAGCGCACACCCACATTTAAGATGAGAGATCTCCTTCATTTTAACGGATTTTGCTGACAGTGCTGTACAGATTCTCAACACTGTCTTGACTTGTGGCCCTGAGAAAGATTAAAAAAACAGGTGATTAGAAAACAGGCAGGAATAGAAGCATCACGCTGACGTCCGTGTGAAGACTGACCTGCTGTCATTGGTGCGTCTGATGGCTGAGTACAGCACAGCTGCATCCTCCTCCTCTTCCTCCATGGGTCTGTGTGGCTGCACCGGTCTGATGTTGGAGTAGAGGCACTCGTCTTTCTGTTTGGAGAAGTGGACGCTGGCGTAGTGAAGCTCTGCAGGCTCTTCCTGCTGCTCCCGATCGACTCGGCGCTGCATGAACAAAACACATTCTCATATTTGTTTTGGTCGTATTGCGTAAAACCAACCTGAGCTTTGTTCCAGACCAGTTTGTTGAGAGTCAGCCGTAGCAGCAGTCTGAATGCAGCTTAAACTTTCACTGAGCTGGTTTCTTTTCAGTCGTGGAGCTGCAGAGCCTCTGTCTCACACAGAGACTGTCAGTGCAGGTTATTGTTTCACTAAACTCCTTTTTACTGGAGAAGTTGTACCTCAATAACCCTGAAGTCAGTCCATACGAGAGCTGTAACAATCTGTGGTTTGCGTTAGTGGCCTGACTTCAGTCGTCTGCTGCTGTCGACGCCACAATGACTTTTATTGATGTGTCAGTTCATTAAAAATTCAGTCATGAACAGACCTACAAACTGCTGACAGTTCAGTAAAACAGCCATATTACAGCAGTGTTAATGATTTCTTATTTATTTGTTTGATTCCTGCTCACCTGTTCAGAGATATTTGGTCTCGCTCCAGGTTCAGGTGTTTGTTTGCAAATCCTCTTCCTTCAGAAAGAAAGAAAGAAGAAACCAAAACAAACTGATATTTTTACATCAGTTTCTAATATCGTGATATTCAACTGATAAAGTAATGAAAAATGTAATTTTTAAATGCACAGAAGTTCTCATTGAAACTTGTTTGCATACATTTGTGGAATGAAATAAAAACGAAAGAAACATTACAACCACATCCTCTTTTTACTGAACATTACTGAGAAAGTTTCAGTTTCCAGGGCTAAAATTAGACAAGGTATTTTCCACAGGGTTATTAAAATATCTGATCTCATGGTTGTTGCGTGATGTCTTCAATCTTCAGCTGCTACAGTGACACCAAACCGCTCACCTCAGTAATATGAAGACAGCGAAGAACACGAGCACCAGGATCACAGCAGTAGTCGCTCCAACAACTGCTGCCTTCCCCGATTCTAGACAAAGGAGACACAAAGGAAAGTGTCTGATTGTGGCAGTTAGTGAGACGAAGTGGGAACATTTTCAAAAAGAAGCATTTTCAACCGTTTACATGGTGACAAAGTTGGAGCATTGTCTAAAAGTTGTATTTGAAGTTGGAACATTTCTGAATAGTTTTGTATTTCCCATGTAAATGGAGACAGAGCTTTTCCAAAAGTTTTGATGTCAACACAGAGGAAGACTTGGTGTTTTTATAAAGTTCCAACTTGGGAGCTATTTTCATTGGCTGTGAGCAATGATGTGTTTATGGACTCCTAAAACACAGGAAAAGTTTTCTGTCCTCATTTGAAAATGTGTGTTCATGTGACCCTGATGAGACAACACTGCCAGCAGCCCCTCAGCCTCTCTGAGTTTAACAGCCCTGGTTTTTACTGCAGCATGCTGGGATGGAAACTTACTTCTGACCAGCAGGTTTATTGTGAAGGCATGACGTCCTCTGCTGTTCTGAGCCACACAGGAATAGTTTCCGCTGTGCTCAAGACTGATGTCACTGATGGTGAAGATCTTGTCTGATGCCTGAGGTGTGTCTTCACCCTCCCTGTACCAGCTGTAGCTAGCTGCTGGGTTAGCATCACTGCTGCAGGTCAGAGTCACTGAGCTTCCCTCCACGATCTCACCAGACGGACTCACCGACACTGAGGGAAGCTTTGGACCATCTGGAGGAGAACGTACAGGAAACCACTCAGGAATCTGATCACACACCTGAGACATCTTTAACTGGAGAAACTGTTTTTGTTCTCATGAATCAAATCAACCTAAAAGAAGTTAGTCAACAAGTTTGTCCTTACACTGAACATCTACCGGCCGGGATAAAGACATGGTTCCATGTTTGTTCTCAGATTTGCAGCTGTAGGTTCCTCTATCCTCCCAGCTGATGGAGGGGAAATGATAAGTGCCCTCTGGTCCATGAGCTAGCTTGTGGTGATTCCGGTACCAGGTGTAGCTAGCTGCTGGGTTAGCATCGCTGCTGCAGGTCAGAGTCACTGAGCTTCCCTCCACAATCGCTCCATGAAGACTCACTGACACATCGATGGTCTTTGGAGGATCTGAGAGAGGAGATGATTCAAACAGAAGTCAGTTGACCTTCCATGAATCGACACTTGTTTTTCCAATATCTTTCATTTGACTCACATTCAACATCAATGGAGATGAGTTGAGACGTCCTCTTCCCCCACTCGTTCTCAGATGTACAGTAATACTGTCCTGAGTCAGAAGATCGGATGGACTGGAGGACAAGCTGTGGGCCAAGGCCAACCACTGTTTCTTTGTTCTTGTACCAGGTGGTGTTTATTCTTGATTGGGTGGCATCGTTGCTACATGTTAGAGTCACTGAACTGTTCTCCATGATTTCACCAGAGGGACTCACTGACACTGAGGGCACGTTCAGCACATCTGGAGGGAAAACATCTACGTGTTCAAGCATAAAAAGACAAAACAAAGAAACTTTAACTGCGAGAGAAACCAAACAACTTACAAAGAGGAGGAGAGGCGTGGCTCTCATGTCCTTCCAAAGCACATGAGATGACATCTCCTGGATGAAAACGGGCCTCATAAAGTCTCTTCTTATTCTTAACTTTCACTCCGTTGTTAAACCAAACATAGTCAACATGACTAGCTTGATGACATTTGCTGTCACACTCGAGCTCTGCTTCAGTGTGGGATGGATGGATGGTTTCTGTAATCACCTTCACCTGTAGAGCTACATGAGAGGAAGAGACAGAACAGTGTTGGTTATAAGAAGGAATAAAACACACTTTGAACAGTTCATCTGATTGTCATCTGAACAATAAATTATGATATGAAAATGATTAAAAAAAATAAATAAATAAAGTTGAGTCAAAAAGTCAACACTGCAGATTGTAGTGGTTTGTGAAGCTCCGAAACACTTTACCCTGTCACACACACGAAAAAATGTTGGGTCATTTTGTCAACCCCAATCGCTGGGTTGTGAAATCAGTAACCCAATTTATTCTATTATGATACATTTGGAGTTATTTATTGCAACTCATGTGTTGGGTTAGAGTCCATCAGACCCAACACAGATTTTTAAACTCAGCACATGGGTTGTTTTGACCACTGTTGGGGTGTCAACGGGTCCGTGTGTCACTTCCGTCTTCTCTCTCTGCAACACAGTGGCCCTCTGGCTCTCTGATGCAGAACAGGTTTGAGCTTATTTACATTACATATCTAATTCACATGACTGTGCAGCGTCATGTCATGTGAATTAGATATGTCATGTCAATAAGCATGTCATCATGTCATGTCATCCACAGAAAAATATGCTTGAGCGAGCGCGTCCATGTAGTTAGCGTTAACCAAATAGCTCGTAGCTGATGTGTGTAGCTCGTTAGCTACACTATGTATAACGAGTGCTAACTGTCATGGCGGCTGTGGTTTAGTGGGGAGTGCAGTCGCCTTACAATTCGGAGGTTGTTGGTTTGACTCCTGTCTCCCCCTGTCTGCATGTCATAACCCCCCAGCGATGGGTAAAATAGCACCACTGCCTTCTGGTCGTCATGGGAGTGACAAAAGCTGAGGGAGACCCCCCCCCTACAGAAAAATCTGGAGTGGAGCCCTGAAGGTAGTTGGTCCTTGCATTGTGGCAACTCCTGTGGCCAAGCTGGTACCAACTGTAAGAGCTTCTGTTGGACACAGCGAGGCTGAGAAGGGGGATCTGTCGGTTGTGTTATTTTAATTTATCGATGAATCAAAATTTTTGGAAGACTAAACCAATGTGTTTAGTTGAATTAACACAGAATTGTAGTTAATTTCACCCAGAATTTGGGCACATTCAACCAGTATAGATGGTAAAATTGACCCAGGGCTGAAATTAATTTGATGCAACAGTTGGGTTAAAAATGAGCACAATATTCAACCCAATCATAGGGTAGAATCAACCCGGACTAAAACTGATTTGACCCAATGATTGGATTAAATCTCTGAACCCATCTGTTGGGTTAAAAAGACCAACCCATTTTGTTGGGTAAAAATAACTGCTGTTGGGCTGGTCCAATATTGATTAACTGTTGGGTTAAAAAAAAAAAATACCAATTTGGGTTGTTTTTTACCTTTCAGTTTTTAGGGTGCACAGCTGCTGTTTTGAAGGTTATTTTATTTATTTCCTTTTTTTCTAACTTCTACTCTCAACCCTCCCAAACATAGAGAACTTATATTATTGCTCTGTTGGTCCAGATCCTGAAAGACTTCCTATGAGCTATATAAGAGTCCAATGTGAAACTGAGACAAACATTTGGGCGAAGAGTAGCTGACAGTGGGTGAAGGGAAGGGTGGATTTTCCACGGTGGGATAAAGAGTGAAAGACAGTCGAACTCATTCACATGTAAATGTCAATATGTAATCATGTCATAAATGTCTCATTATGTAATCACGCTGCAGTTTGGATTAACTTGTTACAAATGGCACCATTATCACATAATGCAGTGCTACACACCTAAAGGAAACCTCTAACTCATAGTTTTTCAGGGAAAAATGAAGCATTGTCCCTGAGCAAGGCAGTCCAGAGAACCGAGGCAACATGAGCAGAAGAGGTGGAAACAATATGAGTCACAGTGGAAAGAGAGGACATCCCAACAATTCCAGCAGGTGGCTGTGGCAACTTTGGCATCAACTGTGGTAGGTCCCCAGAAATCCAGACTGGGTTTCCAAACCGGGGTTTATCTCACTGTGAGGCCAGGGTGCTGCTGTGAGGGCCACTTTTATAAGTTTAATAAATTTTCTACACCTACTATATAACATGTTCTCACTGCTTCAGTCATCTACTTTATATTATTTGGATTCTTTCATTTGTCTTCGTGAGTTCAAACATCTTCACAGAACTGATCGTTTTCCATGTTGATCATGCTCCAAAACAAATGTAGACAATGGCCACGTAATCTGCTCCTACACCCTGAGAAGCAACACGTTTTAATGTCTTTGACATGTTAAGAGGGAGAGGACATGATCCAGTCAATAAACTGGTGATCTACTTCAGTCACAGCCACCCTGACATTTCTTGAACAAACACTCTAAAGGAAACGTGTGTCATTTTCTTCAGTATGTCCTTTTAGTCAATCAGCTTCCACGTGTCCGCACGCAAAATCAAGTTTACACTTGTTTTTATAGACATGAAACTTTAGGAGATTGGGATCACAGCGTCGTATTCACGAACCAGATCAGCTGCAGAAGAGGAGGAATATGTCTCTCATTTTGCATTAGATGTGACCATTTAATGCTTTTCCTCTGCAATGGAAACTAGAATCCCTCCTGCCTGGTTTAAAAGAAAGCTTTCAACATGACATTGTGAGGTTTAGCTTGGAATCATACCTGTGACTGTGAGTCTTGTTCCAGATAAACTTCTGCTGGTTGTGGAGTCAGAGGTCGTGAACTTGAAATGATACTGGATTGAATCGTCGTCTCTCAGGTCACTGATTCTCAGAGTGGAGAATCCTTCTGTTTCCAAGACTTCCACGCGGTTTGCAAACTGTGGGTCATTTCTGAGGTCCTCTGGAAGCCTGTGCTGATCTCTGCTGCGATCAGCACTGAACCAGAACTTGGATTTAACATGACTGCTGCTTTTGTAAAAACAGGAAATGTCCACGGATGAACCCAGGGCAGCACAGATCCTTCTGTCAGGACAGTTCACTCTGTTACACTGTTGGCCGAAGACACCTGGAACATATAAACATGATTAACTCATTTACTGTAATTTTACTTTTTGAATACTGATCTTGAAAATCAGCAGAAAGCATAGAATTCAGGAAAAGATCTCTACAAGCAGGTTAAAGTTCAGTCTGAACTGAGAGGCTCCTCTGTCTGTGTTTTAATGTTCTTCCTGTTTGTACTTAAAGGTTGTTAGTTTGACCTCGGCCTGTAAATCGAGATGCTGTCACGCCCTGTGCCCCTGCGGCCATGTGGGGGCGCTCAGTCAGTATTTTCAGCCATCAAAGATTCCACATTCCACAATATATTGTTTGAATTTTACCAACATAGTTTTGCAATATTTTTTGCAAATAAAATTCATTTTCAGAAGAAGAATATTAGAGGAGCCAACTGGGAGTCAAAAGAACTGGTTCTCTGTAGTGAAGAACCAATGAAATAGATAACGAGGATAACTCATCACTACAACACAACCAATCAGAGGCGCCATGAAGTCAGGAGATGTTAGTAAATTACTCACACACTGGAGGAGAGGGAAAATCCTCATGATCGGTCAGAGCACAGGACATACTGTCTGCGGCCCGGAAGTTGGATGAATAGTAAGTGGATGATGTTCTCTGCTTCACCTTCTGTCCATTCTTGTACCAAACATACGAGGGATTATTAGGCAGAGAACATCGGCTGTGACACTCCAGGTTTGCCCGTGAACCACCCTTCCATGTCACCTTCACCTGCAAATCTGGATCTTTAAACAAAAGAAATTAAATAATAATGAATCAAATATTATAAATATATATATATAAATAAATATATTTATATATATTAATATATATATTTTTTCCCCTTTCCACTGTAGTCTGTTCTTGCTCGTGGGGACGAGTTGTTTTTTTTCTCTGTGAAAGAGCTTTGAGGTGACTTTGTTAATTCATGTTGCCTTTTGTGTTGCAGCTTCCTCTCTGACCTGATCTTCTCTGTATATCTTGTCATAAACCGTATGAATATTAGATATATTGTCTGTGTAGCTGAACACAAACTGCCTCATTGAAACACAAAGTGTTGTCTATAATGTCCAGGAATCACACAAGTGATCAAATGTGACTGAGATCCTGTTTGAAAGTGAAAACTTGTTGAAGAAGCTAAATTCACTCTGAAACCCCACATTGCTGCTGATCTACTAAAATGTGTATAAAATAGCTTTAGCAGTACGATGTGTTTCTCACTCTGTGAGTGTTTGTGTCTCCGTACCTGTGACAGTCAGAGTTACTCCAGGTAAACTGCTCCTCCATTCAAAGCTTCCTGTTTTGAATGTGAAGCGATACTCGGCTGAATCACTCTCTCTCACATCACTGATTCTCAGTGTGTGATAATATTCTCCAACACGACCTGCAAACTGTGGGTCTTCACTGAGTTTCTCTGGCCAAGAGGAATTCACCCACTGATGCCTCCGACTGGGACTGAACCAGTACGTTGATGTGATGCCTTCACTGCTCCTGTACTGACAGGAAATGTCCACCGAGGATCCTTTCATCGCACAGATGTTTCTGTTTTGATATGTCACTCTGTTGCAGGGTTGATGATTGAAACCTGAAAGAAGAAACTTTGTCAAAGCAAAAAAATTCAAGACCAGCAACAGAAATAACCTCAATGTGATAGAGGTTCATGACGTAACAGTTTTATTAGATTTTATTTCAACTGCTATTCCACTGAAGTTATGACATTATAAACATTATGAGGTTCTACATGATGTGCTGGTGAGGATGGAGTACACTCACACTGCGGAGGGGAGGGGAAGTCCTCATGTCCTTCAACAGCACAGGAGTAGCTGTCCCTGGAATGAACCCAGTCGAAAGTCGGCTCTCCTGAGATTTTCTCTCCATTTTTGTACCGGACGTAGGAAACATGACCAGGACACTGATATCCGCTGCTGTAACACTGTAGTCTGCTGTTGGTATAAAATACGGTTGGCAGACCTGCGTTCATAAAGAAGCGGCGTGAAATTATTTATATTCACATAAACACATCCCCGATTGTGGATAATCAGTTGAGCTGCCTGAAGCTTTGCTTCAGCGCCTGTCTGTGAGGAGTTTGCATGTTCTGCTCTCACCTATCTTTTTCACTTATCTTTTCTGGGTGATTTCTTCCAACATTCCAAAATCAAATCTTTTAGCCTAAATGTTGATCATTATTGATGTTCAAGTGAACGTGCATGTCTCATAGCTTAAGGCCTCATTTACACAACGTTGTGCGCAACAACACATTGTTTTTGGATTTTGTTACAGAAAAGGTTTCAAATCGACACAGAAACTTTTTGAAAATATCAGTTTTTGCAGAACTGCTGAGAACAATGTAGCCTTGATGTTGGTCCATGAGCGAGTGCTGTTGTTTGTTTTTATAATGAAACCATGCACACATACCCAAAGAACAACACTCTTTTAACCAACAATGGTGAGAACTGGATTGCTATTCTGGATGACTCTCAACTCTAAAACTGCCAAGACCCAGGAGAATATGGACTGGGAGTCATAAAACTGGAAGCAAGCGTTGTCATTGTTCATGCACTGTCACATGTGCAGAAGAAGTCCCAGCAGCAGCAGTGTTTTCCCCCATGCACCAAACCGTTGGAGCATTTTCAAAATGTTGCATTTACCACAGTTTCCACAGAGAGACAGTGTTTTCAAAAAGTTACACCTTGGCAGCTGTTTTTAAAAAGTTGTGTTTTCAGCGGCTCTTCGCAAAGTTGCTGTGTAAACAGGCTCCCAGAATGCATTTTTACTTGAAAACGTGTAAACGGGGCCTCAGTCTCTGTGTTACTGTTGTGATGGACAAGAAATATTTGTAGGTTAAAAACTGCCCTTTAAAATTACCTGACTTTGAAGAAAGGTATATGGAAGGTGGATGGTTGAAGAGATTAATGATCACCAAACATAAACCTTTCACATCTGGGGAGATTTTCAAAATTTTGTGGCATTCATTGTTTTCCAGTGGATTTTTAAGCTTTGTTCATATCATTCCTTCACAGTCAGGTCCAAATGACTTCTGCCCTGAGGAAACAACAGCCGCACAAGATCTATTCAGAAAGTATAAGGCACCAGTCTGACTTGAGTAAATAGATAAATAAATGTTTTCTCAATATAAGTGTTTCTGTTATCACGCAGTAATACAATTATGTTGGACAGAAGACATGAATACATAACAGCTGCTGGATTTAATCACAGTTTAACCATTATTTCCCCAAATGTGAGGGACACCGATGGATCTAAAGTCCCTCTCAACACAGTCAGAAGTGACTGGTATCTGGACCACCAGCACTGCTTAGTCCACAACAATACTTAACACTTTTTTCAAATTTAGAAAACATAATGAAATTTTAAAGGAAAAACAAATATTGGGGTATTTTTACTGCTGTCAAAATGTCGAAAATGGTCAGTTGTGACGTATACAGTATTGTAGCGGCCGAGGGGGCCGTTGGGGGTCGCTGCCCTTGTTGACTGTGCCTGCCGCCACTAGGCATTATGGGTGGCGGGACTGTTTGGACCATTTCGGGGCCGTTTTCATGTGTTTAATGTTTCATTTCATTATGGTTGTGTTGTGCTGTTGCCACGTTTTCTGTTCTTTTTGTGTTCACTTTATTTCATGTCCTGTCAGACCATGTGTCAGGGGGGCTGCTTGAGGGGGTGACGTGGCCTGCGCGCCATCAAGGAGGGTGCTAGAGTGCGCAGTGGGCTTAGTTGTTGTAACAATAAAGTGCCTGTGTTTGAGAAGCTAAAGAGCAGACAATCATTCCTCACTGCTTCCACCACTCGCCGAATGCCACATTGGTGTCAGAAGTGGGATGGAGCTACAGCAAACTCCAGAAGAGATACGAACCCCGGAGAGAGCAGCGTGGATCGCCGCGCAGTGGAAAACTCCGAGCTGGCCCGATGGGTCCAGCGATCGGCGAAAGCACCGTCCAGAAGCGGCGAGGATGGCTGAAGACGGTGATGATCACGTGGACGCGGGAGCTTGCCCACCCACTGCAGCAGTGAGAGCCGCCGTAAAGCTGCCCAAGTATGATGGCACCAGCCCACTGGAGCTCTTCATAAAGCAGTCACGAGTTGCCGCAACACGGCTGGAGTGATCAAGACACCGCCGCGCACCTAGCCCTGGCCTTGGAGGGCAAGGCCCAGCAAGTTCTCCTTGGCTTGGCGCCCAGAGAAGAGCCGGTCCTGACCGCGTTAATCACGGCACTCGAGCAACGCTTCAGGCGGCGCACAGTAGAGGCCGCTGAGAGGGATAAGGTGAATAACCGCCGTTGCCGCGAGGGAGAAAACCTGGGCTTCTTCGTCGCCGATGTTCAGCTGTACGCGCAGCAGGGCTTCCCCACCTTTCCTGTGTGTGTGCTGGAGGAACTGGCCCTCCATGTGTTCCTGCAAGGACTCACCCCCGAGCGGCTGCGTCAACACGTACGGCTCGCCACCCCGCAGACCCTGGAGGAAGCCCTCCGGGAAGCAGAGCAAGCTGAGACGATTCTCTTCACGCCGCGGGTCGGCGCCAAATCCCGCCCTGTGTTCGACTGGCTGACACCGCCAAAGAAGACACCGAATTAGTTCTCCAAGCACAACACTCGACATCGCCCCAAACAACGTGCCGGGGGCGCCATGAAAATGACTGCTGCTACCGGTGAGGCGAACCAGGCCACGTCACAAAAAACTGTCCGGCACCTGCTCCAAAAAGTCAGGCTCCGAGAAACTGGAGAGGAGTGGCGCCGTGAGGGAGTCGCCGCTCTCCACTCTGATCCCTTGCCAAGATCAGTGTCCGCTGGTGGGACAGTGCGGCCACGCAAAAGGGCTGTATCTGTCCTGTCACGTAAACAATCAACACTGCCATGCCCTCGTCGACACTGGGTCCACCATCTCCCCAGTGCGGCCCGGCCTTCTTCCCGACACGGTGGACCGACCCTCCACAGACTGGACCCCCACCGACATCAAGCTGATGACCGTCTCTGGGGAGAAGATTGACATGGTGGGGAAGAAGCAGCTGACCGTCCGCGCCGGCTACAGGGAAATGAAGCACGAATGCTGGCTCGCCAATATCCAGGCCCCCTGCATCATCGGTCGAGACCTGCTGAGTCACTGGAGAGCAAGAATCGATGTCTCCAGAGGAAACATTATTCTGGGGTCCCACATCTTTCCGCTCCAGCCTTACTGGGAGAAACACTGCCGGATGGGGCAGACTGACAACTCCACCCACTTCAAGAAGCTGTTGTCAACTACGTCCCCTGAGTGAGAGGTTGACTCCGCTACAAAACAGCATGCACCAATCACCGAGCGAGAGCAGAGCTCCGCCCCTTTCAAAAAGCTGTCTCCAACTACGTCTGCTGTCCAGAGACAGCACCTCTCTGAGACCACCCCCCCTGGTGGCTGCCCCACGTCAGCAGCCTTGCCGCCGCCGCCATGTAGCCCCTCCGCTGAGACCACCGAGGCGATTAACGAACTGTGGCAGCATAGCAGCACCAGGCTGACTCCACAGCAACAGCAGCAGCTGAAAGAGCTCTTGGAGCAGCATCAAGACAGCTTCGCGGCTAACACCAAAGACTGCCGGCGCACCTCCCTTGTCCAGCACCACATCGAGACGGGAGATGTCCCGCCCATCTGACTACGCCCCACCGGCTCGCGTTCACAAAGCAGCAGGCAACAGATGAAGTACTCCAGGCGTTGGAGTAGTTGAGCCCTCCGACAGCCCCGGGCCGCGCCGGTCATGCTGGTGAAGAAGAAAGGAGATGGGTGGCGGTTTTGTGTGGATTACCGGCATCTCAACAACGTAACCAAGAAAGACTCGTACCCGCTGCCACGCATCAATGACACCCTCAACTGCATCTCTGAATCCAGCTGGTTCAGTCCCCTCGTTCTCCGCAGTGGCTACTGGCAGCTGGAACTCGCCCCAAAGCAAGACCAAAAACCGCGTTCACCACCTCGAGGTGAAGGCTTACTAATGGGGCTGCTTCCAGACCCATGATGGCCTGCTGTACCGCCACTGGCAGGCGCCGGGTCGAGGGCGCGACCTTCTCCAACTGCTGGTTCCAAGGGCGCTCTGCTCCACGGTCCTGGGTGTTGTCCACGGTGCGGTGGGGACCGGACACTATGACATTGCCAAGAAGCTGTACCGGCTGTGGGCTCAATTCTACTGGCCAGGGATGTCAACCTCCACGTCCACTGCTGTGACACCTAAACAGCCCAGAAGGGAACAAGCCAACGCTCCCGAGCGCCGCTGCAGCGGTATCTGGTGGGGGCCCCCATGGAGCGCGTCGGGGTGGACATCCTGGGTCCATTCCCCATCACCAACACTGGTAACTGGTACGTCCTCGTGGCCATGGACTATTTCACAAAGTGGCCTGAGGTGTACGCGGTTCCTGACCAAAGTGCCTCCAAAACCGCCGAGCGGTTAGTGGAGGAGATGGTTTGCAGGTTCGGCATGCCGGAAGAGATCCACAGTGACCAGGGACGGAACTTTGAGAGCCAGGTCTTCTCTGAGGTCTGCAGGCGGCTGGGAGTGACTAAACCCGCACCACACCACTCCACCCCCAGAGTGACGGGTTAGTGGAATGCTTCAACCGGACAATAGCCACTCAACTCGCCATCCTCACCAGCAGCCACCAGCGAGACTGGGACCACCATCTGTCCCTGGTCCTGTGGTCGTACCGCTCCGCAGTACAGGACTCCAGTCAGTGCACACCGGCAGCCCTGCTGTTTGGTCGGGAACTGCGGACTCCCATGGACCTTGTGTTTGGCCCCCCACCAGAACCTGAGGTCACTGCTGGACCCGCGCTGGATTATTTCCAGCGCTTGAGAGAGCGCCTGCGGACGGCGCATGATTTCGCTCGGAGAGCCCAGGATGAGGCCGGGCTGAAGCAAAAACGGGCGTACGACACCCAGTGCCGGGGGCAGCCCCTCACCCAAGGACAGCGGGTGTGGGTGTACTGCCCCCTCCGGAAAAAGGGTCTCTCACTGAAACTCTCCACCCTCTGGCGCGGACCTGCCATGGTACTGGAGAGACTTTCTGATGTTTACCGGATCAGAATGGCTGACCAAAGATCCCCAGTGGTTTTACACCAAGACCGGCTCTCCCCGTACCGGCCTTTGGAGCCGTCCGGGGGGGGAGAAGCCGGCACAGAGGACCCCAGGACTGTTGACGCAGACCCCAGGCCAGGACCGGCGCCGGAGGGTCTGTGTCGCTCGTCGCACCGCCGTCGGCCGCCAGGACACTTGGATCCTTGCGGCTCATGGCACTGGGGTTTTGGGGACGTGTAAACCCCTCGGGTGGGGACGATGTAGCGGCCGTGGGGGCCGCTGGGGGTCGCTGCCCTTGTTGACTGTGCCTGCCACCGCTAGGCATGATGGGTAGCGGGACTGTTTGGGCCATTTCGGGGCCGTTTTCATGTGTTTTATGTGCTTATTCATGTTTCATTTCATTATGGTTGTGTTGTGTGGTGCTGTCGCCACGTTTTCTGTTCTTTTTGTGTTCACTTTATTTCATGTCCTGTCAGACCGTGTGTCAGGGGGGTTGCTTGGGGGGGTCACCTGGCCTGCGTGCCGTCTAGGGGGGTGCTAGAGTGCGCAGTGGGCTTAGTTGTTGTAACAATAAAGCGCCTGTGTTTGTGAAACTAAAGAGTAGACTATCATTCCTCGCTGCCTCCACCACTCGTTGAACACCACAGTATACAGTGTGTGTCTGGAGCTGTTGCACAAACAGAAGGAGCCACATGAAGGTTGATCTGTATAGAAAATGCAAGAAATAAAGAAGAACTTCCTCATTCAGTATTTATATGAAGACTTCACCATATGCAAATGTTTCACAGACAGTGTGTGTTCGTGTGTGGGAGGTTTCAGCGCTCACTGTGACTCTGCAAAACAGATGAAAACTGAAGTCCACATTGTGTGAAGAGTGAAGAAATTCACTTTCCATTGATCTTAAAAAAAGATAACTTTGACAGACTTGGTATTTGTCTTGAAGATGAGGGATATATTTATTCTGTTTGTTTTAATCACTAATGCAAGAAAAGACCACAAAATTCATTATTTTTTCAAAGCCTTTCTCCTGTTTGACTTTTTTGTTTTATTCAGTTTCGATTAATTTGAAATAGCCCCATTTCTCATGCTGTGTTCCTCATGAAAAACAAAATGAACATATAAGATGACTATATCTGTTCATGTTTGATTTTTGGGGAAATTATCCAAGTTATTTTTATACCACTGTCTGTTTGTTGAAGGCAAAATGAAGCATTTTAATGCAATTCTCTGTCCACACACTCAAAGCAATATTTTGAACACATTTAGATCATTCAGATTCACTGAGGCTCTGTTTACGCCACAATCTTTCAAGTGAAAATGATTCACTTTTGCTTTTCTGTTTCAGAAAAATTTCAGAACATTGTCTGTTTCCACAGAAAAAGCAGAAAGACTGAAATGTGATGTAGTTAGCATGCCAGGCCACAAGTTGGCACTGCTGGTTGCTTTTGTGATGAAATGATGAAGAACTATGAGAACAATGTTCCATAAACAATAAGAGTGGTGAGAACATGGATGTCTGTATGAACAAACGATGAAGTTGGATTATTATCACAGGTGGCTCTCAACCCTAAAACTGCCAAGTCCAGGAGAACATGGACTGGGAGTCATGACACTGTGGAGGAAAACTCTGTTGTTATTGTCCGTCTGTGTTTAAGTAGTAATTATCACTGCTATGGTACATGTGGGGAAGCAGCGTTTTTAGATAAAGTTGCATTTTCCCAACATTGTCGTGTAAACAGACATCCAAAACACAATCAAACATTTCTCACACAGAAATGTCGCCCTGTGGGTCGAATTAAACCCTTTGTAGACGACTGTGTTTGGGTCTTCATGAGAAATGGCAAAACTAGACAATTAAGAAGAATAAAGAATTACCTGTGACAGTGAGAGTGACTCCAGGTTGACCAGTAAATCTCCCGTTCCATTTGTCTGTAATGAACCTGAAGAAGTACTGACCTGAATCACTGCTGCTCAGATGTTTTATTGTCAGAGTGCAGTTGTTGTTACTGCAGTGATACCGCACTCGCTTTGAATATTGAGGGTCTTCTCTCAGATCCAAAGGCTGACTTTCATGACCTTTTGTGGTCCAGATGATTCTCACAACCTTGTACGTGGGTGGATATATGTAGGAGCAGGATATGTCCACTGTGGATCCTTCAACGGCGCAGATGTTAGTGGAAGTGTACGTCACTCCCCAACCTGGTTCTGTGCAATGAAGCACTGGAAGAAATGGTCACCCATTAGTATCTCCTCAGTCTTCACTGATCACTTTCACACTCACCACGGAAAAACTAAACATCGACGGTAAAGTAGTAGAACTCAGTAAACTGATTCAGTAAAGCAGTAAAAAAGAGTTTCTGCTCTCATCACAGCGAAAAGTGCTCAAGCGAAATTTTTCATCACGTATGAAACGGAAGACATTCATACTCGTGGACATTTTTTTTCCTCAACCGCTTCAGTGTAAATATGCTACAATATTCTTCAGACACAAATGTGAATTGCTATTACCTGGCATCCAGAGGAGAAAAACAACAAATCCACAGCGAGCTGCTGTTAAGCCCATCGTTGCTCCTCTCGTTGGTATCAGTGGCACGGAAACATGTCAAAGGTCGGAATGAAATGAAATAAAACTGACGAGATCGCACTAATGCTCATCTACAAAAATGTTTCTTTATCTGTGAAGCTAAAACTGCGGTTAATGGAGTGAGAAGAAAATACAAATGATGCTATAAAATACACCACATCCTTCCTCTTTTCAACTTGAAGCAGATGGAAACAGAAGCTACAAGAACAAGGAGGGGACTTCCTGAAATAACTGAGCTTTAAAATGTCGTCTGACTTCCTTGTTCTGTCTTTTTTCAGTCTGCATGAAGAACCATTTTTATATGTTGAAGAATCTTGTTCAGCTGGAGTCCTTCTTTTGACAGTATATTGATGGAAAGTGTTCTGATTTCCCTTGTTAATGAAAGTCCCTTTCAGTGAACTCCTGGTGTGTCGTGTGTCTTCACCCACTTTATGTACAAGCCAAAGTATTGTAACACAATCATGAACAGTTATTTCTGCAGAATCAGAATGAACGTAGATTTATAGGTTAAAGCATTTTCATGTTCTTGTTTCAGGTCGTGTTTATGTTGGACGGTTTAATCCTCTTGGTTTATCTATTAATATGGAGGTGTTGAATTGAGCTCATGTCTGCCTTTGATCCTCTGTGGTGTGTTTACTTCCACTTTCTCTCCCTTCTTGATTCTTTTGACTCTGCTCTTCAGTGATCTCTCCTCCCATGACTTTCTCCTCACAGTTCAGTTGAACTTCGGGCCTTCATCCATGCATTACTCTCGTTTTCTTTATTTTTTTTTTTGTACAAAAATGTTCATATTAGATACATTTTTTTTAAATCTGAAAATATCTGCTACATGATGCTCAGACTAATGTTGTCAAAAGCAGTTTCCTTCCCAGAAAGCAGAACTCCTGCAGCTTTCAGTGTTTGTTTCACCAAATCCAGTTAAGATGCTTTTTTACAGCAAAACTTCAAGGATGCCTGATCAGGTGTTTCAGTAATGAAAAATATGTTTTTGGAGCAAAATTAACTGATATAGGGCTTAGTTGAGGTTGAAATGACCGATTATCGCTTCTCATGAAGGCTTCAAAACTATGACTGAACACAGATGGAGGTTTGGAGTGAATAAAAAAAGTGTGAAAAAAAAATCAAAGTGTTTTCTATTTTAGATTCCTCAAAGTGCTCACTCTTTGCATCTTTGGCAGTGTTCTTGGCTTTCACTCAATGAGCTTCATGATGTGGTCAACTGAAGTGGTTTTCACTTCATATGAGGAATTTCTTGCCTTCTCAATGAGGTTGAGATCATCAGTTGTGTTGTGCAGAAGTCAGGTTGGTCCACAGCTATTTGACAACTTTTAGAATCCAGATTATGAAAGAACCAATCAGCTGAGTCCAGAAGAAGAAGAGGGCCCATACCCAAGGGCAGCTGCCCAACCCAGGCCAGTGCCCCCAGCGCTCCAGCCATGTACCCCGAGATCCAGGGCATCACAGCCCCCTCTTCCTTCCCCGGAAGGCAAGGGAACACCGAACCCCACATCCAGGCCCCCACTACCCACAACCGCCAACCCACCCCACTCAGAACCACTTCTGCTGTTAAAGGGTGTTCTTATTTTTAGTATTGTTGTTGTGGTTTTTGTCATTAGTTTAGTTTTTTTAAAACTTAATTTATGTACTTTATTATTCATTTTTTGTTGTCAGTCCAAGGGGTAGTAACAGTGTTGAATGTCATTCACTAACATTCAATGTTAGTGAATGACATCCATCTTTCTGTAGGTCAGGGCCGGCTCTAGGCATAGGCGAACTAGACGGTCGCCTAGGGCGCCACGTCCAGTGGGGGGCGCCGCGACCATACAAGGGGCGCCCCGACGCTCCGTGTTCCATGTGCCCTGCTCTGCAGCGCTCTGACGCACCGCGCTGCTCGGCATTGTTCAGCATTGCTCAGTGGAAACTTACAGCAAGTACAGATATGAGATCTGAAAAACTCATTTTTATTTCATGTTGCTTCTGATAAATACATTAAATACAGATCCAGAGTAACAGAGATGATGCATATTATGAGCACATAAGCATGCAGTGAGGTCTTGTCAATGTTTTCCTCTTTCAGGCTCTCTGCTACCATCTTGTGGCAACTTGATAAACTGACAACAAGTTGACTTGAAGTTGAAGACAAATGTACTACAGTAAGGATGAATCCAATAGAAACACAGCAAGAATACAACTTTTCCAGTCAGTTCAGCAGTTCAGCAGTTTTGACTTGATTTAAGTCTTCACATGACGTTCGTTGGATCTTCTTCACAGTGCTGTACAATGCAGACGGATCTTCCAAAGGGTCCTGGTGGAAGTGTCTGAGAGGAGGAAAACTGATTAATCAGATCCAATAAAATAAGCCCTCACACTGAATACAATCTTAGCTTAAATTAGGGATGGACTGATACCAATATCAGGTACAGAGTTGAATAAACACACCCAGTAGTCGTACTCTTAAAACGCGACAAGTACTGTGTGACGGCATTAATCAGCATCGTCACCTGCAGGTACACAGGAGACTGTAAATGACAACTGTGAATGATGATGTCCTGCCACAATATCAAGAGGAGGGATGGAAGATAGTTAAGTTCCGATATGATTGACTCATTAGATTAACTGCTCAGTGGATCCAGGAGGATTTAAGCACGTGATTTAAGTATGACAGCAACTTCGATCTGCAGTCACACGGGACAGTGCATGGACAGACACCACACACTGCTCTAAGGGTGTAGCTGCAGCAAGATCTGGAGTCATCAAGGCTGTTGGAGGTGTGTGTGGCATCACAGATAGAATTTCACTGCTGAAGCAGATGTTTAGTAATTATTTGTCTCCAGTCAGATACTTTGTGTTTCCATCATGTGTAAGTCGTCTAGCAGTTGCTTATATTTCCTTTCATCAGCTGTACATAATGATGTTTGTTAGTATTTTGGACTGTAGTCTTTGTGTTAATGATGTGGATCAAGGACCTGAGGCTGTGTTTTAGTTATGAAGGTGTGTTTTTAGTGTCTTCCTCCAGTTCCTTGTGTGCTGGCTGCAGCAAGCGGAGAAAATAGTACAACGCAGCCATACCCCGTTCACTGGAAGAACAGTCATTAACTAGAATGGTGGCGATTCGTTGAGCCTGCCGCTTGTGACTCACCACAGCCAGTGTGGACGAGTGTATTCGACCATGAAAACAGTGGTATCGGTGCATCCCTACTTTAAATACATATATAGTCAGATTTAAGTGTTCCTGGGAGAAACGTTGCCTACTTTGTTGAAGAACTGGCCTGGTGAATGTTGACGGCAGCGTACACAACATCGACCTGCTCCTGCTGTGTTTGTCTGCTGGTTCCAGCTGTTGTGATGGTGGAGTTAATGGAGTCTGTCTGTGGTCTCACAAATCGAATGGTGGCATAGTGAAGATCCTCCTGCTGCTGCTCCGAGTGAGAGTGACCAGCCCAAGAGGCAAAGAGTGAAAAACAGGCCAAGAGGCACACCAGAAGGAAAACAGCAAGAAAATAAACATAAAATGGAAAATTAAAGTTAACAAAAAAATCGAGACAACATGAAAACATTTAAAATCAGTGTGAGCAGTGGTGTGCAGCTAAGGGCAGCAGGGCTAGTGAAAAATGACTTTTAGGTTTTTACTCCATAATTAAAAGGTCATTCTGAGATGTGTCTGGAGTCAATCACCTGTTCAGTTTGCAACTTTACTCAGAAAACAAATGGTTATATTTATAGAACTCAAATTTAAAATGTCCTTAAACACATCGCAGCTCCCTCTGCTGGCCGTCAGCTGTAGTTTCATAGCTGGCCTTGGATCCAAGCTGGAAGCCGATATTGGGTTGTGTAACATTTAGTGACAGCATCATCAGCCAGTCAGATTTTGATGCGTTATTAACAGACCCCCCCCCCCTGTGGCAGCAGAGTTTCTATAGCTACTCAGGGCGGGGCCTTTCAGATGACCTTCACCGATTGGCCAATTATGGACCCGTTTGCAGAAAAAATGGAAATTACAAGCAGATGGATATCTGAGAATGGGTGCTCAGATTGGGGGATTTTTTTGTTCTAACTGGTCGAAACACCAAACACAAGTTACTGAGTGTGAGAATAGACTCATTACTTCAAAACAGTTGAAGAATTTTCAATCATTTTATTCAAATGTTGATCAGCACACTCAAGGATGTTGCTTATTCAACTTTTTTCAGTCTTAAATGTTTCTTTCTCTGCTGCAGATTTGAATTCTACCATTTGAGTGTGAGCCATCGCCTGACCCTCATGATGAGCTTGACTTAAAAAACCAATTATCGACATGATGCAGTTTTGCTACACTGAATTTAATGTTTGTATTTGGTTTATTCACAATTATCTCATGAAATCATGAGTGTTTTGTGAGGCAACAACTTTGTACCAACACGATTGAGTCTGATCATCGAAATGATCTCTCACATCAAATGATGCTCTCACCCTTTCACTGCTGTCTGGCTCTTCTCCAAGCTGAAACAGTGAATTTGGTGTCTTCCACTTTCTAATTACAAGAAGAAAAATTGGAGAATTAACCAGTTCTCCAATCAGTCGGTGAGAACAATTGATTTTTGAGTATTTGAAGGAACTTATATACACCTACCTGAAGGCACAAAGTGTTGCTGTGAGCAGGAAAACAGCAAGGAGGATTCCAACAGCGACTAGTTTTGGTTTATCTGGGAAAACTGCTAAAAATAGAAAACAAAATTCAGATGTATTCTTTGAGAAATATACAACCAAATGCAAACTCCAGTGGCAGTTTCCACCAACTGGAAGCAAAATCCTTGGTTCATGTTCAGCTGCAGCAAACAGACCAGATCAACAACATGTGAAATCAACAGAAACATTTTTAGGCCTTGTTTACGCAATGTTTCGGGTGAAAAATTTGAATTTAAATTTCAACCCCAGCCCACCCCAAACATGATGTGCATGTGCAAAAGCACTGGTTTAGAAAAGTTTTTTTTTCTTCTGTTATTTACATACAGTCGGAGATGAAGTGTTTTCAAAAAGTACCACCTTTTCAAAAAGTCGGGTTTTCAGTGATGGCAAAACCACAGCGAGTTTTCCATTTTCGGCTGTCATGCAAACTGGCCATTGAATGAATATTGAAAGATTTTCGATCAAACATTGTGTTGAACCTCAGCTGTTGTTTATTTGTGTCCCTGCAAAAAACTCACCAGGCTCAATGACCAGATGTAAGGTGGAGTTAAGACGTCCTCTTCTGTTCTGAGCTTCACAGTAATACATCCCACTGTGTTCACTTCTGCTATCAGTGATGGTGAACGTCTGTCCAGATGCTTTTGGTGTGTCTTCACCCTCCCTGTACCAGCTGTAGTGAGCTGCTGGGTTAGCATCACTGCTGCAGGTCAGATTCACTGAATGTCCCTCGATGATCCGACCAGACGGACTCACTGACACTGAGAGAAGCTTTGGAGCATCTGGAAAGCAGCAGTACACATTATTTAAAAGGGCTTTGGTGGTTGGAAAATGTAAGCAACACTTAGCATGAGCATGCATGAATTGAAATGTAGAAATGATTTTTCCACATCAACTCTCACTGTTTCTGTTGTGAATTGTTCAATCTCCTGATGTTCTAAAAAACATAATTTCATTCCTGTCTGGCAAGAAAATTGCACAGATTATTTGAACTGACAATGACTGAAAAGACACAGCAGTTTGCTGAAATGTGTTAGATTTTACTTTTCCCCCCATATTACAGAAACTATTTCTATCAACCTTTCCAGCAACCTTTAATCAACCCAATCCAGACACCTTTAATCTGAGGAGTGTTTCTAACTCACACTGGACATCTAAGTATTGAAGCGTAGAGTTGGTCTGTCCATGGTGGTTCTTGGACTGGCAGTAGTAGTTTCCTCTGTCTTTATAGCTGATGGAGGTGAAGTGAAGAAGGCCGTTCTGTTCCTCTGACAGAGTTTGGTTCCCCCTGTACCAGCTGTAGCTAGCTGCTGGGTTAGCATCACTGCTGCAGGTCAGAGTCACTGAGCTTCCCTCCACGATCTCACCAGACGGACTCACCGACACCGAGGGAGGTTTAGGAGCGTCTGGAAAAAATGGAAAAAGCTTCAACATTTGGAGATTATTACAATGATTATATCTGCAAAATCTGAACCGGTCAATCATGATCCACCTCCTTCACAGCTTATGATCACTCACGTTCCACATCGATCCATGTTCCTTCAGATTTGCTCCACATCAGCTCATATTCAGCCATACAGGAATACTGTCCAGATTCAGAGGACTGGATGGACTGAAAGACGAGCTGCACACCATCCTGAATGAATTGCTGTGCCTTGTACCAGCTGTAGCTAGCTGCTGGGTTAGCATCACTGCTGCAGGTCAGAGTCACTGAGCTTCCCTCCACGATCTCACCAGACGGACTCACCGACACTGAGGGAGGTTTAGGAGCATCTGGAGGAGACATAAAGATTAATGATGCTCTGATTTCTTCTTCACTCTAAATACTGATCTTCCACTGATGTTTAGTTATTATGATAAAATGTGAACTTACCCACTGGAGGAGAAGGGAAACGTTCATGTTGTTGTATGGCACAGTGATAGCTGTCTGGAAAACTGAAGGGTTGCAGGAGAACATAGTTTTTCTTTTTCTCTGCAAACTTCTCTCCATTCTTGAACCAGATGTATGAAGGAGGATCAGACAGCTGACAGCTGGTCTGACATGTTAGTTCAATCCACTTCAGATTGTCTGGATGGGAAATTGATTTCCTCACACGTATCTGGAGTTGTGGGTCTGTGAGTCAGAAGCAGGAATGTGACATTGTCTCTATAATCACTGGAATAATTCTTTAAATTTGAAGCTTTTTGACTGATTTGTAAAAACTTTACCTGAGACAGACAGTTTGACTCCTGGTGAACCAGTCATTTTCCCTCTCAGTTGGTTTGTGACGAACCTGAACTTGTACTCAGCTGAGTCTCTCTCTGTCAGGTTACTGATAATAAGAGTGCAGTTCTTTTCACCGCCTCCATACCTGACACGACGTGAATAATCAGAGTCATTTTTCAGATCCAGTAAAACACCACTCGGCAGTTTTCTGAACCAAAAGGTGTGTTTGACTCTGGTTTTCTGGTTATCTATCCTGGTTGGGTATCTGTAAGAGCAGCTTATTTCCACTGTGGATCCTTTCAAAGCACAGATCTCAGTCTCATCATACATCACCTCGTAGTGATTATTCACCACTGTAACAAAAGAACACATTAGAAAACATCGTCAGGAATTGACTAATTTAAAAAGTTGAACAGCACATTTTCTAAAAGCCTCCAGCAGTTGGCGGTGATGAGTGATGAGATATAAGTCATGACTGACTGTCTGCAATGGCAAGAAGATATCACAAGAAACTGCAATGATGTAAGTAAGGTGATGTTTTGTGGTTTTTACGTCTAAATCAAATTGAAGAACTATGAAAATAGCATTGTAAATTTCTTACAGGAAACAGTGAGATCTGCTCCAAACATCCAACATCAACAATGAACATTTCACAGTAAAGAAATAGGGAATTCCAGAACCTGGGTGTTTTCAGTTCAAAACTCGCTAATCAAACAGAAGAGGAAAAAAACTTATGCTCAATTTTAACATGTAATAAGCATCTATTGCTCATCAATACTTCTCCTTATGTGACAGACATTCAGTTGATCAATAAATGGATTCAATTGTTGAAAAGAGAAAAAACCCACATGAACTTACTCACTGACGGAGAACGATACTTCTGGCCTGTCAGACCACAGGAAACATTGGCGTCACTATACCAGCGATTTGAAAAGGTTTTTGAAGTTTGTCCTGGAACGATTTGTTGATCCTTCATCCAGCTGTAGGAGAAACTATCAGGTAGTGGACAGCTGCTGTCACACTGGAGTTCTGCTGAGTTCGAGGTTCTAGAGATGTTTGAACTGCTCACCTTCACCTGGAGACCTGGGTGAGCACATCAGCAGCAGAAATGTTGAATTCAGCTTTTCACAGACACACAAATTCAAATTCACCATTCAAAACCTTTTTGTATTGAATAACAGAAGTATGGAGTGAAAATGTTACCTGTAACAGTCAGAGTGACCGGTTGTCCACTATATTTGCCTGTTTCTTGGTTGGTTGTGAACCTGAACCTGTACTTGGCTGAGTCGCTCTCTCTCAGGTCTTTAATTCTCAAGAGGCAGTTTTTGTTTTCACACTTGTACTCCACACGACCTGAATACTCCGGATCTGATCTCAGATCCACAACAGTCCATTCACTGTGTTTTCTGAACCAGAATCTTTCCTTGACAGTAACATTGTTGTTGTGCACTTGTGGAGGGTATCTGTAGCTGCAGCTCATTTCCACTGTGGATCCGATCACAGCGCAGATGTCTGTCTGTCTGCATTCAACATCCCAGCCATGTTGACACTGCACCACTGTAACACAGAGCACATGACAGCCACCGTCAACACAGACAGAGTCAAAATATCCACCTTTCAGTGCTTTCTTCCACTCTGGAACCTGCTGTCAAAACAACGCTGTTTTCAGGTTCCTTGTGGATGATCGGCCGAAAATGATGCAGTTACATGAAACGGCGTTGTGTGGACAGGACCAGAGAAAATAACAACTTTCGGCACCAAGAAAACCAGATGCCAACACCTCACAAATGGCCACGTTTACACGAGAGTTTTACTTCTCTTTTTATTCTGAATAAAAACAAATTCCACTTTGAAAAGATTAACAATGACCTTGTAAACAAACTTCTTCTTAATTGAAATAATTAATCTGAATCAAATTTTATTCTGAATAAAGTGGCTGGTCTATTTCGATTTTAAAGTAGAATTCAATACTATGTGTCCATTCCATATTTCCGGTCGTTGTGAACATGCTTGTTCCCTTGACCTGTCACGATGATGCACATATTCCACGGTGGCCGCCTGAAGCAAGCGTTGAACAGAGACAATTTATTTAACGGGAGCCTCAGAATAAATAGATATACTGAAGAGTGGATGGATGGAAGCATGAAAATGTAAACGTTTTTAACGTAGTTGCATCAAACTTAATCAAGAAAGAAGGAAAAAAATGCAGGATCCGGAGTTTGTTCACTTCCGATAGACGTACATCTCCTCTGTCCTCTGTCCAATCAGAACTCTTCCCAACCCCAAGAGCTTAAGTGGAACTGAATGAAGGTGAATCAGTGTATTTTCTATACAACACTTAATTCAAAATTACTATTCCCATGGAGAATACCTTAATTCTGAATTTAAAACAGCATGTAGCCCTGGCCATATTTAGGGTCCCGCCTCCTCTTATATAGGACAGCTTTGTCATGATCATATAAGTTTGTGTAACAACAGTTGGAAGGATCATGTCATGCATGTTGAAACCACCGAACTTCCAAAAAGTACTTCTACTGCAGTTTGAATTCCTTGTTGCCATTAAGTTCTCGTGACAGTTTTAGTTTTGGCAGTAAAATGTTTCCAACGGATTATTAACGCAAAGCTAGAAAACTAATTTAAAATTCTTGCAGTATCAGTTAGCTCAATACTCAAACTAAATTAAACTTATCATACTTTTATTGATCAACTTGTGGAAATGTAACGAGCGGGTAGGTCCTTACCTGCTTCACCCAGCAGGGGTAATGAAATGTGTTCCTGTGCTGTCATACCAAAGGACCGCGCATATAAGTCCCACATTGGAATCCAATGAAAGGTTACGTTTGGTCGTCTTACAGCTGCAATCCAAGCGAGATGGCGAGATTTTGTCAGTGCAGAAACTTGTTGTCCTTGATGGTGCTTCCAAGCAGGAAAATGATAAAAACAAAGTCCATTTTGGATCATTTTAACCTGGCGATCGTGTGTTCTGCTATCACAACCGACGACACAACAACGTCTGGGCATGTTTGGAATTGTAGACTGAAAAAACAGTGAATGTGTCCGCATGAGCGATGACAGCATGTCTGTACACAATGCGTTGGCGGTCCAAGTAAACAACGGGAGAGAGCGGCCAACATGGCCGCGACTCCAAGTGATGACGTCACGATCCCAGGCCCTATACATGATTCTTTAGAGTACGCATGCTGCAGAGCTGCTGTCTCCCTTGCTCTCTTCATTGCTGAGGAAATAGTGGATGTTAATATTACATTTTCCTGGCAGTTGCAGTGTAGAGAAGACCAGTCACTATCCGAAACCAGTAGCGGCCGGTGGCGCGGGCGCAGGTGGTGAGAGAGCTTGTTTTGTCCGCCCACACTGCCAACCGCGGGTATGGTCTTCTGGTTAATTCACTTCCGCATTGACGGCAGCCCTCGTTTCCACACCCACACATTCAAGGTGCATTCCAAACAACACAACAGGTGGGCAACAATTATTTTTAAGAAACTGGTTTCTTCAACACTGCCCGCCTGGAATGCGCGGGTATGGAAACGAGCGCTTCCGCCAATGCGGAAGTGAATTAACGCCGCACCGCCCGCCGCTGACGGTGTAGGCGACCGAAACAAGCTCTCCCACCACCTGCGCCCCGCTCCACCGGCCGCTACTGTTCTAAACTCCTTTTTACCTGATAGAATTGGCCTATGTATTCATTAAATGAACAAGTCCAACACTGTCTTTACTTCTCTTTTTTTTCTAAGTGATTCTAACTTTATATTTAAAAGACATTTGTCAATGTGCAGGTCAAAGCGCTCAAATGCAGGCAGCAGTTCTGCGTAGAAACTCATTTAATTCCACAAACATGAGAAAGAACACAGGAATGGAAGTCAAGTACGAAACAGCACTGGAACACGAGCTGACACCGACACAAACACGCACAGATTCACAACGTTCCAACAATCACACAGGAAAACACAGGTGTAACACATGAGGGTGACGAGCACATCCAGAAGTCCACTGACAAGGAGAACAGGAGGTGAGACAGGTAAGGATAAGGACACAGGAGATGATGGGAGACCTCACCAGACAGGCGGGACTCAAAGGGTCCTGACAAAACTGTACGTCACTTTCAATCTTTTGCACTGTCTCTGTTGTTTTGTCTCCCCCCACTTTTGTTTCTGTGTTGTGTTTAGAAATATGGTTTGGGGTTTTAAGACTTCCTCTGTTTTGAGGTGGGATTGGTTTGGGCCATGGTAGAGTGCAGAGTATCAGTTTGAAAGCGTGAGGAGACGGTTATGTGGGAGAAAAAAAAAATAACTTTTCGCTTTGTTTATTTAAGATAAAGTTATACACTCACTAAAACAGGTTATCCAAAAATTGGTTAAATTCATGTAAAGCGGAAAAAAAAGGATTCTAAAACTGTTAGCACCAATTATTTCATGTGGAGCAACAAACTATTGGAGACCAAAAGTTCTGCCACAAAGGAACATCAGCTCTCAGGACATATCAGTTATTTTCATACACTCCAATAAAACCACAACAATACACCAAATGACATATTGCAGCTTTGGCATTAAATCCCTCACATTCGTCATGCTCGGTTCTACACTTTTGATATCCAATAAACCAGGCAAAAAATAAAATAAAATAAAATAAAATAAAATAAAATAAAAGCACAAACTCTCCCTGATTCTAAAAATATAAAGTTTTTTGAGTAGAAGCCTGAAACCAGAGGGTAACTTACAAAAGCTAAATTTGACCGTTTGTCCATCACCATCATTTTACATGTTCATGCTATGAAGATGTGATGCTGAATATAATTTCTAATTCAATCTGAATACCTACACATAAAAAATGTCTTTAAACACCCAGTCTTTGTGCCGTACCTGTCACTGTGAGAAGAAGATACACAAATCCACAGACTGCTGCCATCAAACTCATCGCCGGTCTCCTCATGTCTCTGTCTGAGTCCGTCATGTTTGCAGATGAATAGTGTTGGTTTGGAGACAGTGACACATGACAAATACTTTCAACTTCAACAGAAAAGGAAGTGGTCTTGATGGTAGAAACTCTGCATGCATCAGAGAGAAAAAAAACAAATCAGGAAATTACCTTTCAGAGTTGGCTTGTTCACTCACTGTAAAGAAACCTGATGTATTGACTGGTCATGTAAATAATGAAACCCAAAACGGTTCGCTCAGGGATGGCTGTGATATCCTTGATCTAAAGACACAGTTTCACTGCATTACATCTTATCTAAAAGAGGTTTGAGGTGTGTTACAGCCTGGAATGCAACAGTGGCCCAAACTGTTATTTGCATAAATTTTTATCAAACCCAAAACGTGATGACTGGTTAAAAATATAAAAAGACACTGAATTCAAAACATCACAAACTTTTCGCCTTTTTTATGGTTGTGGAATATTTTGAGACAGAGCCAAAGATGAGAAGTCAAGATGCTCATGCTCAACAAGGAGGTTTGATTTTAGGATTGCAAAGGACACAACTGACTGAGAGTCAGGCTAACGCTCACACCTCAAAACCACAATATGCTGACGCTGTGTGTTCTACGTGTGTTCTCTGAGTGAGAAAGAATGAAATGCCATGTGTCTGCGAGCATGCGCTCACTCAGACTCCTCTCACCACGAAATGAGTACATTCCCTGCTCCCCTGAGCATGCACGCACGCACGCACACACACACACACACGCACAGTCTTGTATTTCTATCCTTGTGGGGACCGTCCATTGACTCCCATTCATGTCTAGCCCCTAACCCTGACCCTTACCCTAACCCTAACCCACACCACAACAAAGCCTAACCCTAAAGAAATGTTTTTGCACTTTTACTTTTTTCAGTAACAACAACATGGTCAAGAAAACACTGTTTCTCCTACTTAGGACCGGAAAAAAGGTCCCCACAAGGCACGTCGTTCCACGTTTTGCTATCCTTGTGGGGACATTTGGCCCCGACAAGGATAGAAATACAAGAACACACACACACACACACACACACACACACACACACACACACACACACACACACACGCACCCTGCACATACATTGAACAAGCGGTTTTTCTTCCTCTTTTTTTCTCCTTTATCTCACAGTCAAGATGAGGACAAGCTTCTGCTTTGAAAGCTCTTCCTGTTGTAATTATCCCTGCTTTTACTGGTAGTTTGTAAATTTTACTTGACTTTCAGTGTATCCTGTTGTGGAAATTCTATTAATAAATGCACCAACGATGAGTTTCTTAATGATTCCTTTTATTCCAGTTGCAACAGGAGAGAATCACCACTGTCCTCAGTCAGGGTGAGTTCTAAAGTTCTGTGATACAGACTGATATTTATACCCTGTTCTGAACCCCTGCGGCCAGGGGCAGATATGTTGATGTCATTAACATGTCTTAGAGACTGCCCTCAGATAGGAAGGGACACATATTTAACATATGAAGTGACAAAGGCTTTACCTCTTATTGTCTCATGCTAGCTGTTGCCAAAGCTGTCCGTCCCTGGGAGAGGGATCCCTCCATACTGTGGTTCTCCCCAAGATTTCTTCTTTCCCCACTGGGTTTTTGGAGTTTTTTCTTGCCGGATGTGAGGGTCTAAGGCGGTGGTTGCTTCGTTTTGTCTCATTACTGTGAATTTGACATATTAATATTATGCTTATTCACTGTTTTTATTTTTACCAACCAATGTAACATCTTGAAGCCCTCTGAGGCAACTGTTGTTGTGATACTGGGCTATACAAAAATAAATTGATTGATTGATTGATTGATTGATTGACAAAGGAACAACTCCAACCAACCAACCCACTTCAAACCCCCTGTGGCTGCTGATGCATCAGAGAAGAGAAGCATACAAACCATAGATACCTTTTGGAGATTACGCCCGGTCAGGGGGAGACACATCTGTTTAGCATATAACAGGACAAATGGGAATGACATCCCCCCCTTCTCGGCCACAGTTGTGTGGAGATCCCAAGGGGCCGTCTGCTGGGGAAGTCTTCTTAAAGTTGAAAACCATCACATGCATCAAATACATAAAAAATTCCATCACAATCTATTTTAATGCAGATCATCCTGTTTTTAGAATTTTGTTTATTTGTTCGTTTACCTTGACATTCAGTTGAAACCAGCCTCTTCTTGCAACAGTTCAGTTGGAGAACTTTTCTTTAGGAAAGACCAGACTGGCCCCTCTCTCTGCATACATCTCAGTCCCGATTCAGGGGATGAGAGAGAGATCTCACAATCTGGCTCGAAGGATCAAGCTGTCAGGAAAATTCCTAATATAAAACCTCAGGGAGACAAAAATACAGGAATCAGACAGAAACCAACTGAAAAGGTGAAGACAATGTAATTTTAATCTAAAAAGATGAAACAAATCATGGAATCCAACCTAATCTGAGACTGCTCCAGGAGTTTCTGATTCTTCCTGAAATTTCTCAGCTATATAGTCTGATGTAAACAAATAATGATTCTCAGAACAGGGCAGGTATATGAGAATCATAAGACCCTAGATCAAGCAATCTCCTGCAGAGCCAACAGCCTTGAACTTATTGTCAATACAACAAGTCATGCTGGTGTATTTCCACTATGGAGCATTACAGTTCACATTAAACAACAGAGAATAAGACATTTTCTAACAGGTGCTCAGATGTTTTCTCAGTGCACAAATTCAAAGAAAGGAAATGTTGACGAGCCTCAAATTCACAAGTGCTATGTAAAAGGCTATTGCTATGGAGAGGTCATGAGTGATAATATATCTCTATATGCAGACACAGATTTGATTAGATAAGATCAGACCAAATTAGATTAGATTCGATTCGATTCGATTCGATTCAATTAGATTAGATTAGATCAACCTTTATTTTATCTTTTTTTTAACCTGTCCTGTCCAGCATGGAAGCAGCAGAATCGAGGTCTGGTTGCTGTTATGTCATCAATTGATTTGCTCTTTCAAGAGGAGCTTATAAATATAAAGCTCCTCTTGTTTAAATGTTTTCTTAATTTAATTTGTTTATTTTGAGTACTGATGCATGGTACTGCTGGAAACTGAAGTATGAAATTGCACAAGAGCATCAGGAGAGACCTAATACAGATAGCCATTGGTGTAATCCACCTCAAGAAAACAAGGTAACCGAGTCCACATGTAGAATGTGAAGAGTGATTAAAGATCAGCGTGATCATGGAAATGTGACAGTGATCATGCATAAATGACCTCTGACCCCTGAGAAGACCAGAAGCAGGCCAGAGAAGCCCTCAGGGCCCAGACAACCGGAGGCCATCCTGGAGCCCAGATCCGAGCCACTCCCCCAGGCAGACGTCCACACACCGGTCCAGAACGGGCCAGAGGAAGGCTCCGACTGGGACCCGTGGTCCCAGGGAGCCAAGGGTGGGCAGAGCTGAGAGCCCAGGGCCCAAGGGCCAACCCCACCCACTCAGGCAGAGGGTCATGACCATACTCGGGTGAACCCACCCACACAGGCAGCTACCTGCCCCAGGTCAGCGCACCTCCAGCGCTCCAGCTGTGTAACACGAGATCCAGGGTCTCACAACCCAACAAAACTCTCCCGTCCCCCTCCCACCTCCTGGGTGTAATTAAAACTGAGGGGCGAGCCACCAAATGGTGCAGTGAATGAGGCCAGTTAGAGTACCCCTCCACCACACCCAACATGATGAACACGCCTCCGTGTGTGAAAGAGAGTGGGGGGAGAGACGGGTCTGGGGATGACATGTAGAGGTCAAACCCCTCCCCAGGACCAGGGTGGATAGCCAGAAGGGTGTGACTGGGCTCGGCGGGGGGGCTGTGGGGCTTAGGGACTAGGGGCTAGAGGTTTGCTGGGGGTATGACTGAGGTATGATGTGTGGTTGTGTATGTGTGTGCATGTATATATGTGTGATTGTTTGTGGGTGTGTATTTGTGAGTATGTATAAATGGGTGTGTGTGTGTGGGGGGGGGGGGGGGGGCAATTAGATAGGTATGTATGTGAGGCAAGAGTGTGGTGCCCTGTGTGTGTGTGTGTGTGTGTGTGTGTGTGTGTGTGGGGGGGGGGGGGGGGGGGGGGGCTGGGGCTGGGACTGGGTTCTTCCACTGCTGCCCTCTGTCTGTCCTTGCCTTCACCTCTCCTGATGCATGATGGGTGGGGGCTACTTGGGTCAGTGGCTGTCTGGCTAAGATCAATCTTTATTTGTCCCATCAGTGATAAATTGTAGATATTCCATCAGCTACGCAGATAGAAGTGTTGTCAAAAGATGCACAAAGTTCAATCAAGCACTGTGCTTATGTAGCTGAGAGAGTCGATGCGTTGTGTGAACTCTCTGTCTGCATGTCTGGTTTGGTTTGCTGTGGGAAGCCTACGTGAGCGCATGTAAAGTTCACATTGACTTCTGTTGAGAAATAGGCCACATATGGAACTCACTTCCTGTTTCCTCTTCCGGTGACACTGTGCTGCTCAAGCAGCTGTAGTTGGATCCAAAAAAGCTGTGGGACTCTATGAAAGTCATTTCAAATATGGATACTACCAAGAATCGCTTCAGTAGTGATGATGATTAGATGAAAACAAATTCACTGAAAGACTTTTTTTTTTTATTATTTGAAAACCACGACTTTGCTGAGGAATGTAACAAAATCGAGGGAACTATTTTAATTGATGCTTGCTGCAGGATAGAATTCATTATATTTTTATTTTGATTTTAGTTTAAATTTTGACACATTCGACCCATATCTCCTCATCCCAAAATGGAGGCAGAAGAGCATTTGACCCTTTTTCAATCTGGTGGTATTTTTCCTTTTTAACTAATCACAGTCAGCAGGTTATAATCAATAAATACACACAAATACATACATAGACAGTGATCCCAGAAACATTGTTTACAGATTTTATGATACTGCCATCCTCATCCTACAGCACAAAGATTCAAACCTAACAGCCTATTTTTTTCTAAAATACAGCACTTTGTGTAATAGTGTGTTGCTGATCAGCCCATCTTGAATGTTCAGAAAACTAAAGAGATGGTCTTAGACCCAAGATCAGTAGGGGACTACAGTCCTGTTGTCATACATGACTCACCCATCGAGCAGGTCAGTTCATATAAGTGTCTTAGGGTTCACTTAGGCTGAATCCCATTTCACCCCTTAGCCCTTCCCCTTGGCCCTACCCCTTAGCCCTCCGCCTATGAAACGGAGTGCTAAGGGGTAGGGGAGAAAGTCAACCCCTCCGAATTGGGACACCCCTCCGACAATCGCGTACGTCATCAGTAGTCGCCGCTGCCGATGACGTAGGCAGATGTGACAATTATCTGCCGAAGAAGAATGTTTTTCTTACATTTTAAAACTTTATTAATTGACAAAATACTGACATTTATGAACGTCTTTCATTGCGGACGCTGCCATCTTGCCGATCTTGGAAGGCTTTCTGAGAAATCTGTCATCCAGTGGTGCCGGTGGCGAGGGGCGCTTGTTTTGTTCGCCTGGACTGTCAGTGGCAGGTGGGGTTAGTTCACTTCCGCATTGGCGGGGGCGCTCGTTTCCCACCCGCGCATTCTAGGCGGGCCGTGTTGAAGAAACCAGTTTATTGAAAATAATCGTCTATCTGTTGTGTTTGGAATGCGCCTGGAATGCGCGGGTGTGGAAACGATCACTCCCGTCAATGAGGAAGTGAATTAACCCCGCCCGCCAGGCATGATCTAGGAAAGAACAAGCGCCCCTCGCCATCGGCCGATACCCCTCCATTTGGAGTGTGCCTCTCGAGAATCTCCTTTTGGAGGGGTGACTGGCCCTCTTTCTTGGCCCTACCCCTCCGTCATAATGACAATTGGGACACTCCTACCCCTCCACGTGAACGCGCAAAACGAGGGGTAGGGCCAAGGGGAAGGGCTAAGGGGTGAAATGGGATTCAGCCTTAGACAGCTCCCTTAGTTGGAACGTCCATGTGGAGAGTGTGTGTTCCCGTTCATAACACACACTGTATTTCCTGTGCAGACTGAGAGTGTAGGATGTGGACAAAAGCATCGTGTTCTTGTTCTAACAGGTGGTCCTAGAGAGCTGAGTCTGATACTCAACCTTACTGCTGAAAACCAAATTGGCTTGTTTGGTGCACACGGCCATGAAGGTGATGGGAAGAACTGACTATCAATCCCTGCAGTCCATTTATGAACAAACACATATTTTACTCAGAATACGAGTTCCTACCCTCAGGCAGACAATATCGAGTTTACAACTGCAAACTCAACCGTTTCAAGAATTCATTTGTTCCAAACCTCCATCAAACTCCTAAACAATGACGCTCGAGGCCGAAGACTTTTTATAGTGCTTTTACTGTTTTTATTCTGCAATGTATGATTGTGCTATGAGTAATATCAATCTGTTCTGTCTAGGAATATGTGCAATACTGTTATGTTATTGTTGTGGAGATGTCTTTGTAGTCACTGTGGTTGTTGAGGCATTTATGGCACAGTTGCTGCGTCCAAAGTCCAAGAAAAATTCCCTTCAGTGGGAAAGTGAAGTACATTATTGTCCTGCACTGTTTGCTCTCTCTTATCTCCTCCCTCCACCTCTCTGCAGGTCACGTGTTGTCTTGAAAGACAGAGAAAACCCATTTCCTCATTAAAGAAAGCAGGGTAGAAGCCTCCATGACAGAGCAGACCACTTCTCACCGTCTCATTTCAAACTACTGACAGCGCCTTTGTTCTTTTCCACCTTTTCAATCAACATTTAAATGAGAATTCTGCTCATTTTGACTTGAAGACACCTTGATCCTTCAAAGGTACGTGCACACGCGTACACACAGAAACACACACACACACACACACACACACACACACACACACACACACACGAACACACATTCACACAGACGGACACACACAGAGAAAATAGTCGGACACAGGAGTGTGTATTGTGATTTTAATCTTTTGTAACTACAATTCAATTTCATTACCTTAAGAGAGAATGAGCAGCAGGAAATGGTGGTGGAAAGGAAAAACTCTGTTTTAACAGCAAGAAATTTGCAGAACCAAACTCAGAGCAGGAGAAGTTTTACAGAATCAGACTCAGAGGAGGAGACTTTATGGAAGTTAAGTAAGTAATTAAGTAAAGTACTTTCCACGGGGGAAAAAAATCTGCTGTACAGAGCAAGGTAAAGCATATACATTTTGCTGTGCATATGATATCATAGATTTATCAAATGAAATATTAAGCTTAACGCTTTGCTAAATAAAAGAGTCCTCAAGTCCTTTTTGAAGTAGTCCACAGACTCGGCCATACGAATTGACAGGGACCAGACTCAGAAGAGGAGACTAAATGTAGAACCAGAATCAGAGAAAGAGATTTTCTGCAGAACCAGAGTCAGAGGAGGAGTCTCTCTGCTGTTCTAAAAGGTGAGGGTATACAGAGAGACAGACAGACAGACAGATTGATGGACAGACAGATGTTCTTATTGTCAGTGTATCAAGTAGGAAATTTAAAAAGTGTCATCCAATCAGAGCATCAATGATGAAGTCCATTCAAAGCACTTAAAAATCCACTAAAGGCACTGACAAGAGTCGGAAAACACAAACACATACCCTCAGAGTCACATTTGATTATTGTGGGGTTTTATTCTTTTATAGAGGGACTTCAGATTTTTCAGATGAACTGCTGTCCTGCAGAATTACGGTATGTTTGTCTTCAATAAAATAGTCTTTAGAATCGATAGTCTCTCCAGAATCATTGGTCTCAACAGTCTTTCCAGGATAAATAGTCTCTCCAGGATCAGTGGTCTGTACAAGATCAATGATCTCTACAGTATCAAAACATATTTGGTTGCTGACAGATGAGGGGAGCTGCAAAGAAATCTGGAATACACCTTTCCCAATAGGCAAAAAAAAAACATTTAAACCTGCTAATAATCGCTTCACTGGCCTGAGGCAGGTGGCTGCCCGTGTGGGCTGGTTCTCCTGGGTATGGTCATGGCCCTCGGCCTGAGTCGGGGGGGTTGCCTCTTGGACTCTTGGGCCCTGGACTCTTGGCTCTGCCCGCCCTGGGCGTCCGGTGCTGGGGGGGTGGGCTCCTGCCAGTCTTGGCTCTCTGGGGCCCGGGCCCCATGGCCGCTGGGGGACCCGGCTGGGGCTTTCCTCTGCCCCTTTCTGGATCAATGCGTGGACGTCTGCCTGGGGAAGTGGCTCAGATCTGGGCTCTGGGATGGCCGCCGGTTGTCTCTGCCCTGGAAGTCTCTCTGACCTGCTTCTGATCTTCTCAGGGGTCAGAGGTCATATATGCATAATCACTATCACACTTGTATGATCGCACTGACCTTTAGTCACTCTTCACATTCTACATGTGGACTCGTTTACCTTGTTTTCTTGTGGTGGGTTAGACTAATGGAGATCTGTAGTAGGCCTTTCCTGATGCTCTGGTGTACTTTCATACCTGGAGCCTCAGCTTTACACCCCAGTTTACTGTCAGCTATATTCTCCAACAAAAGTCCATAGAATGCCCTCTGTCATATCTCTTTGTAGGTGCAGTAGCCAATTGTCTGGAGTTAAAAAAACAAAACAAAAAAAACAAAAAAAACTGACGCATCCTTGCACTCTCTTCCTTCCCTTCACCCCCATTTGTGGTTGGGATTACAGTCAGGTCGGCACCAATCCAAGTCAGCCCTGGCCAACTCGGCACCACCCCCGGGATACAGTCAAGTTGGCATCTTGCCAAGTCGGCCTCGCCAGGGGGGGGTGGGGGGGGTTCTCAAGTGGCCGAGTTGGTCGGTGCCGACTTGACTGTAAGCTGCTTACCAACTCGGCCAAAAGCCTCTTTTTTTTTTTTTTTAAATCACAATGCCGGCTGCGGTGCGACGACTTGCACAGTTTTTTGACGATCTGTTTGAACTGATGACGTCGACATAGCGTGCTTACATTAGCACGCTTGTTGTTGTTTTTAAACACAGCGTGAGATATCCTTCGTCAAGATAACCCAGCATTGGCAAGATAGTGATATCAGAGAGCTTATCTTGATCCATGGGGAAGAGGAGATTCGTCCACAGGTAACGGGGACTGTGTTCCAACTGGTTTGTTTACCTCGCCGTACTCCGTCGCACTGATGATGTCATCAACGTGGGACATCATCAGCTCAGGAACATGCAACCACGCAACTCGACAGCAGTCGATTACCGCATTTAGTGTTTAAAAAACACGTGTCAACCCGCTAGTAGTTTCAGTGGGAAAGGGGTATAAGACTGAAACTATTTTTGTGTCTCCTGGTTTCTGTCTCACGGTCTTTCACTCCTGGTCTCTGTCTCCTGGTTTTTGACTCCTCTTCTCTGACCCCTGGTTTGCACTCAGGGGTTATCAACAATAGCTCGCTGTAATGAAGTCATGTAGTCCCAGACAAAGAAAAAGCTCATGAATATTCTTCTTTTGTGTTTTTCAGAGTTGAACGTCTCACCTGAAGGAAATTATGTCAGCATCTCATCGTGATCTTTCCAGGGACTCTATGAACACAGAATGAAATTTTGATGAGATCACTCAGACTCTTCAAGAGGTCAAAGATGAGCTCACCGAGAGATGTCCTCCTGGGAATTCTGGAAGACTTGTTAGATGAAGACTTTAAAAGGTTCAAGTTTCATTTGTGTCATAAAGGGGACTTTGAAGGGTTCAAACCAATCCCAAAGAGCAGACTTGAGACATTGGACAGGCTGGACACAGTGGACAAAATGCTCGACACCTACAGCCTTTGCACTCTTGCAGTCACTAAAATGGTTTTAGAGAAAATGAATATGATGGGTATATGGGAGAAACACTGGAAAAACAACTCAGAACCTGGAGGTAAGTCCTGGAAACATTAACATTTGATGGTGTTACAACTTATATTTGTATAATGAGAAACAACAGAGATTAATAATTACAGTCAAATGTATTTTTTTTTTTTTATTAAATGATACATGGCCTCTCTCCAACACAGAAAACACAAATCTTTTGAGTTCATGTTGAAAATCAGTTTATGATTTCTGCATTACATTTTGCACCCAGTTTAAAATTCACATTATAACGAGCTGAAGAGAAAACAAACACATGAATGATGAAATGAATCATGATTCTACATCATGTTTGACCTGTTAAGGATCTCCTTAACAGGTCAAACATGCCAAATCTAAGATCATCCAGTTTCTAGTGATATGTATAGGAAATGTCTGAATTTTCTACAGCGGTTCGAACATGATTCAAAATGAGTTTTTTTTTTGTTTGTTTTTTTTCTGAAATAGGGAATGACGGTCCTCGAGAAGTTCTATTGTCAGTGATATCTAAGAGGTGTCAAGAAGCACTCAAGTCCAAACTGAAGAAGAAGTTCCAGTGTGTATCTGAGGGAGTCGCTAAAGCAGGAAAGTCCACCCTCCTGAACGAGATCCACACAGAGCTCCACATCACAGAGGGGGGGACTGCAGAGGTCAATCAGGAACATGAGGTCAGACAGATCGAAGCAGCACCCAGGACAGCAGACGGAGAAGAAACAAGCATTAGACCAGAAGACATCTTTACAGGTACTCCAGACAGATCTCAACCAATCAGAACAGTGCTGACAAAAGGAGTGGCTGGCATTGGGAAAACAGTCCTGACACAGAAGTTCACTCTGGACTGGGCTGAAGACAAAGCCAACCAGGACATCCACTTCATATTTCCATTCACCTTCAGACAGCTGAATGTGCTGAAGGAGAAGAAGTTCAGTTTGGTGGGACTTGTTCATCACTTATTTAAAGAAACCAAAGAAGCAGGAATCTGCATATTTGAAGATGTGCAGGTGATCTTTATCTTGGACGGTCTGGATGAGTGTCGACTCCATCTGGACTTCCACCAGACTGACTTCCTGACTGATGTTACAGAATCCTCATGTGTGGATGTTCTGCTGACAAGCCTCATCAGCGGGGAACTGCTTCCCTCTGCTCGCCTCTGGATCACCACACGACCGGCAGCAGCCAATCAGATCCCTGCTGACTGTGTGGACAGGGTGACAGAGGTCCGAGGGTTCACCGACCCCCAGAAGGAGGAGTACTTCAGGAGGAGGTTCAGTGAGCGGGAGCAGGCCAGCAGGATCATCTCCCACATCAAGACCTCCCGAAGCCTCCACATCATGTGCCACATCCCGGTCTTCTGCTGGATCACTGCTACAGTTCTGGAGAAGGTGTTGAAGAACAGAGAGGGAGGAGAGCTGCCCAAGACCCTGACTGAGATGTACATCCACCACCTGGTGGTCCAGGCCAAAGTCAAGAAGGTCAAGTATGATGGAGGAGCTGCCACAGATGACACCTGGAGTCCAGACAGCAGGGAAATGACTGAGTCTCTGGGAAAACTGGCTTTTGAGCAGCTGCAGAAAGGAAACATGATCTTCTATAAATCTGACCTGGCAGACTGTGGCATTGATCTCAGAGCAGCCTCAAAGTACTCAGGAATGTTCACACAGATCTTTAAAGAGGAGAGCGGCCTGTACCAGGACATGGTGTTCTGCTTCATCCATCTCAGCATTCAGGAGTTTCTGGCTGCTCTTCATGTCCATCAGACCTTCATCAACTCTGGAATCAACCTGCTGGAAGAGAAACAAACCATTAGGTTTTTAAAAGTGATGAAGAAACCTAAACTCCACCATCTCCATCAGAGAGCAGTGGACGAGGCCTTGAAGAGTCCAAACGGACACCTGGACTTGTTCCTCCGCTTCCTCCTGGGTCTTTCACTGGAGACCAATCAGAGTCTCCTGCGAGATCTGCTGACACAGACAGGAAGTAGCTCACAGACCAATCAGGAAACAGTTGAGTATATTAAGAAGAAACTGCGTAAGAGTATGACTGCAGAGAGAAGCATCAATCTGTTCCACTGTCTGAATGAACTGAATGATGGTTCTCTGGTGGAGGAGATCCAACAGTCCCTGAGATCAGGACGTCTTTCTACAGACAAACTGTCTCCTGCTCAGTGGTCAGCTCTGGTCTTCATCTTACTGTCGTCGGAAGAAGATCTGAAGGAGTTTGACCTGAAGAAATACTCTGCTTCAGAAGAGTCTCTTCTGAGGTTGCTGCCAGTGGTCAAAGCCTCCAACAAAGCTCTGTATGTACTTCATGAACAAATATGGAGAACTCAGTCTTTGACAAACATTCAGAGGGTTTGATTATTGCTTCTTCTTCAGGTTGAGCTGCTGTGGTCTGTCAGAGAGAAGCTGTAGAGCTCTGTCCTCAGTTCTCAGCTCTCCGTCCTCCAGTCTGACACATCTGGACCTGAGCAACAACGACCTGCAGGACTCTGGAGTGACGCTTCTGTCTCGTGGGCTGGAGAGTCCTCATTGTAAACTGGAAGCTCTCAGGTCAGGATCCAGCTGCTGCTTGATCAGGTGGATGTTGGTGCAGATCATGTGGAGGATCTTCCTTCTTGACTTGATGCAACAGTGTTTATTTGTCCAGTCTTTCAGGTTGTCTGGTCTCAGAAAAAGGCTGTGCATCTCTGGTCTCAGCTCTGACCTCCAAGTCCTCCCTTCTACGAGAGCTGGACTTGAGTTACAACCATCCGGGAGACTCAGGAGTGAAGTTGCTTTCGGCTGTAGTGGAGGATCCACACTGCAAACTGAAGACTCTCAGGTATGAACTCACAACAGGAGCTCATCCTGGAGACTGAGATGTTCTTCAGAATGTCTCCAGTTGATGATCAGACAGGATTTGTCAGCGGGAGGTCACGTGTCTGCACATTTTCTGCCTTTTTTTTTTTCTTTTGAAAACATGGCAGATATGCCTTCAGTTTGTGGTGGAAGTTATTCCATTTTAAGGTAGCTTGTGAGTTTAGCTACTTTTTCACAAATTTTATCTTGGCAAATGTACACTTTATTCTTACATTATTCAATGAATTCACGTGTACAATACACAGTTTATTCCTTTTGATGTGCACTCTATCAGCTTGATCAACAAAGCTGCAACTGTGGTGGTTGCTCCGGATGCCATGAACAACGAACTGGAATGAAGTTGATTACGTGTCATGGATTTCCAAAACATTATCTCTGAGGAGATCTGACTCCAGACTCTGTTACAAACTTCTGTTTGTGGTGAAGAGGTGTACTTCAAAGTAGTGAAGTGACAAACCTCCCACTGTTAAACAATGGGACCAGGAAAGTTTGAGCCTGAGAATGACTAACTGCGTGAATGAAAGGGGATGATCATTTGTTTGAGATAACATGGTCAGCCTTTCTAAGGTACTTAGCACCATCCTTTCCGAAATGTAGCCTTGACTGTGTTCTCCCACCAGATGACCTGTCTTTAGACCACCACACTTTGTTTTCACTTAATTATTCAGATTTTGGATGGCTATACTATACTTTTATTGCATGATTTGAATAATTTTTTTATTGATTTATGTGTTGTGAATTTAAAAGAAGTCATCTCATTGTTTTTGGTTTTCCCTCACGTCAGCCACTCAGATATTGCGTCAGAGCATTTTCATGTTTTCCTTCTCCTCAACTTGGTTGGAGATGGCACAGTACGTGTACATGGCGACTGATGTGCTGGAGGGGCGTGGCTTTAGATTTTAGGCAGTGTGGGATTGCAGGGGTGGGTTTTTCGGTCAGGACAGTCTTTAGCTACATGAAGCCAGTTTATTTGGGATGGTGCTTTCATTTGTTTTGCGTCTTGATATCACTTTGAATGCAGAACACTTGATTGTTTTTATATTGTAAAAAAAAGCCTCCAGTTATCAGCAACTGAGAACCAATTCTCTTCCTCTGTCAGCCAAACTGAGTCTTTCAATGAAAAGTCAGGAAATATGAAGGATCCTTTGAAAGCACATTTTTCCAGCTGGATTTCGGAGGAGAGGAACAGAAACATGCCAGCTGGTTTCCATCTTCATCACACTGATTCAAAGCAGCAGAAACACTTTCAGGGTCCAAATGTAAACACAAGGATTTGGAGCAAAGTTTGAATTAGTTTTATTAGTGACTCCGTAAATGATCTGTAGTAATTGGTAGTTGGTAGTAGTAATTGGTAGTAGTTTGTAATTGGTAAATGACAACTTACTCAAATTAATAATTAAATAAAATTACTGAATTAATTACCTCCAGTAATCCATACTTTAGTAATTTAACACGAATTACCAAACACAAGCCCCAACAGTCATGTAGAAATGTTGGACTTGTTCTCCTCACTCAGTCAAACGACCCCACAGCTCATGAACTCAAAGCACTTTCAACTTCTTTCTGTGTCTCCAGAGACAAACCGAGGAGCTCTACTTCACGTTCTACAGCAGTTAGGACTCATGTTGAAGAGAACACTCTACTGACTCTGTTTCTCCCTGCAGGGTGGACCATGGTGGAGAGCAGAGGCTCAAACCTGGTCTGAGGAAGTGTAAGTTGGACTGATCACTGTGCGTTTGATTTTCAATCAAAGCTTTAGATTCATTCAAACATTACTGATAAAAAGTGTCCTCATAAAACTTTCTCTCCACTAAAAACATGTCAGGAAGTCCACAAACAACAAATCCATCACATGTGTCAGATTATGTCTTCTCTCTTTTTCTCTCCATCAGATTCCTGTCAGCTTCAACTGGAATCAAACTCAATGAGCAGAAAACTCAAACTGTCCAACAACAACAGGAAAGTGACATATGTGGAGGAAGTGCAGCCGTATCCTGATCATCCAGACAGATTTGATTATTGGATTCCTCAGATGCTGTGTGGAAATGTTCTGAGAGATCGGTGTTACTGGGAGGTCGAGTGGAGCGGAGGTGTTGAAATATCAGTCAGTTACGGAGGAATTAGAAGGAAAGGAGGCCGTGAGGAGTGTTTGTTTGGAAGAAATCACCAGTCCTGGAGTCTGCATTGGTATAGTGAATGTTTCTGTGTCAGGCACAACAACAAAGAAACATTCACCCCCTCCTCCTTCCCTCACTTCTTCTCCTTCTCTGATAAAGCAGGAGTGTATGTGGACTGTCCTGCAGGCTCTCTGTCCTTCTTCAGAGTCTCCTCTGACTCTCTGATCCACCTCTACACCTTCAACACCACATTCACTGAACCTCTGATGGCTGGGTTTACATTCTGGCTCCCTGGTTCATCTGTGAGTCTGTGTCCTCTACAGGACGAATGATCTCTGTCTCTGACAGCACAGAGGAGGAGGAGCCTGTCACAAGGTGGGAGTGGTCTATCTGAAGGTGGGAGGAGTTTATCCAAAAAACTCCACAAAAATAGGGTTTCTTCTTTGTTCCACCTTATGTTTGTTGCCGTTTTGCTGTTGCCGTGTTTCTTGAATGTTCAGTCATAAAGTAATGTTGCCCTGGGAAAATTTAGGAACTAATTAATTTTGTCCCTATTAAGTTGGACATCAGCATCAATTATATTTTGTCATGTAAAAATGTTTGAATCTACAAGTTTGTTGTGTTACAATGTGTGATTTAGAAATGTGTGGAACTGATTTGTGAGTGTAAAAATATACAGAACACTCTGGAAATGTGGATTTGTTTTTATTTGATTATTGGGCTGGAAGGAAGTGTCCAGCTACATGGACTTGGGTGGAGCCCGGGGAGGAGAAGCAGCCGGAAGAGGACGGGACTGAAAACTGGAGCGGGAGGAAGTAAAAAAGTGAGAGCGGGGAAAATGGGAAGATGCAGTGGGAGCTGAGGACAGAGAGAGAACTCCTAACTTGATAAAAGTTGAAGAAGAGACCAAAAAAACACCCCGTGAATGCAGCGGCACATTCTGGCAGTGTCTAAAGGCCCGTTCACATCGCCAAATGATTTCTGTGATTTTGCGTCCAAATATAATTGAAAAGCAATGGGGAACGCGCGTTCACCGGCGGTGAAAATCCTGGAAGGGGTCGGAAGTGTTTTTGCAGCGCGTTTTGGCGTTTTCGAGGTTCGTCGGGGCGTTCTGGCGTCGGCGGGGCATTTTTGAGGCCGACGCTGAAGTTGAGAAATCTCAACTTTTGATGCGGCGTTTTTGCAGCAAACCAATCAGAGAGCGTCTCTATGGTGACGTAGGTCAGGGAGCGGGAACCAGAAGAGATGCACTACAACCAGTCCTCCCTCCCACCGCAGACTCGTCGTCCTCGGGTGCCCGGCGTTGTTCAGCGTCGGACACGGCACCTGCAGCACGGCGTGTTCCGCGGGTTCATTGCTGCCTTGCATCGAGGAGAAGGGTTTTTGCATCCCTTCACAACTGCTAACAGGCCTGCAACATTTTTCGTCATCCCTTGGTAAACTAACTGTGAATGAGGAGTGTGTGTATGGGGTTGATTTGTTTTTTCTTATTGTTGTGGTTTGAACATTAATTTGTGTAAATATCTATTGATGAGCTTCAAAGGTTCGATTGTGTATTTTGGTTGCCATTGGTTGCATAAACTGAAGAGTGGCAGACTTTTATTTCTCTTTCCTGAGAAACGGAATTTAAGTTCTTTACGTTGGTTGAACATCAATTATTCGTTCCATTAAATTTTGGCAAACTATTTTTTCTTCTAAACGGTTGTCTGGTGTCATTTTTGTTAAAATTTGTGAGGAGAATCATTTGAGTTTCCCCTGCTGGGTAACAATAACCCCCAAAATTGGTAAACCGTTTGTGGTAACTACCTTAACTCACGAACCCAACTTGAGTAAAATACCAACATGTTAGTTGGTGTATAGTGATGGGGTGCTACAGTAATAAAGGTTAGCATTCACAACTTTCTCACTTTTCACTGTTGTGTTGAATTCCATTTTATGTTAAATCACCAAAGTAGCTCTATGTTGTTAACAGGGTTGGGGAGAAATGGATTATATATATATTGCTTGTGTCGAGAAAAATACTATTAATAACCCATGGATGACAAGTGGTCTGAAAAACGCCTGTAAGAAAAAAAATTATCTCTACAGAATGTTTCTCAAACTAAGAACAAAAGAAGCCGAGGTTCGGTATAAAAAATATAAAAATAAACTGATATCAATTCTAAGACAACAGAAAAAGGATTACTACACAAAATTAATAGAGAAAAGCAAAAATAGTACAAAAAACACATAGAGTGTAATTAACACAGTCTTGCACAAAGGTAAGGTTAAACCCATAATTCCAAACCATATAACCAAAAACAAAATAGACATTTTTGAAAAACAGGACATTGTAGAGGAATTTAATAATTACTTTGTGAATATAGGAAAAAATCTATCTCAAAATATCCCAGACGAAAACATAAATAGTGGAATAATACAAAATAATGAACGTAGCATCTTTCTTGAGCCTGTACAAGCAAATGAAATATTCAGTATTGTTTGTAAATTTCAAAATAAAAATTCCAATGACTATACAGACATGAACATGTCACTGATAAAACAAATAATAGATGTCGTGATTGAACCCTTTAAATACATCTGTAACTAGTCATTTACCACAGGAACATTTCCAGAGAGTATGAAAATAGCCAAAGTAATTCCACTTTTCAAAAAAGGAAATAAAAATGATGTCTCCAATTACAGGCCTATATCGTTACTTCCCCAGCTCTCAAAAATTTTAGAAAAATTATTTGTGATCAGATTAAATAAATTTATTGTTAAACACAACATTTTAAGTAACAATCAATATGGATTTCGGACTAATCACTCAACCGCCACAGCAATTATGAAACTGGCAGAAGAAATTACAAATGCAATGGACAAGAAACGTTTCTTAGTAAGTGTCTTCGTAGATCTTCAAAAAGCATTTGATACTCTAGATCATGACATATTGCTGTATAAATTATATAAGTACGGTATAAGAGGTGTTGCTCACGAATGGGTCAAAAGCTATTTAAAAGACAGAAAACAATTTGTTCAAATCAACGATATAAAATCTAAAAATGGAAACGTAACTTGTGGGGTTCCTCAAGGATCCGTCCTTGGACCAGTACTCTTTCTTCTTTATATCAATGACATTGACGCTGCTTCCAGCTTATTGAAATGCATCTTGTTTGCGGATGATACTACTTTGTATTATGCTGGAGACAATATAAATGAAGTATTAGAAATTGTAGAAAAAGAGTTTCAGAATGTTATAAAATGGTTCAACGCTAACAAACTATCTTTGAACATCAGTAAGACCAAATATATGATTTTCAGTTACAGAAGGAAAGACGCTGACACAACACTGACAGTGGAAGGTATAGAGATTGAGAGAACAAATGAAATTAAGTTTTTAGGTGTACTGCTGGATGAACAACTAACATGGAAATCCCATATAGAGCACGTTAAAACTAAGATTTCTCAAAACATTGCTGTTCTGTACAAATTGAAAGAGTCACTTCACAATAATTCTTTGTTTCTGTTGTACAATTCATTGATTATACCATATCTGACCTACTGTGTTGAAGTCTGGGGAAATGCTTGTAAGATCTACATTGAACCACTCTTCCTCTTACAGAAACGAGCGATTCGTGTGGTGAATGGAAGTGGTTACAGAGACCACACTAACCCAATATTTATAAAATTGAAATCCTTAAAAATTAAAGAATTGGTAGAACTCAACCTTCTTAAAACAATGTATAAAGCTCACCGGAAAAAATTACCATTTAATTTACAGAATAGATTTGCAAAGCGAGACAGTCAATATAGATTAAGAGGCACTGAAATTTTCAAACGACCGGAATCAAGAACCAAATTGAAAGAAAGATGCATCACAACAAAAGGAATCAATTTATGGAATAAACTTGACAGTGAAATTAAGAGGTCTCAGTCCATTCACATCTTCAAGAAATGTTTAAAAGCACAGTTATTGGGAGGGTACGACTCTGTTTTAAAGAATGGTCAAACTTAGAATGATTGTTTCTTTTGAAAATATTTCATTAAGGTTTTTTTTTGTTTTTTGTTTTTTTGTATTTACACTTGGGAAATGGTTGTATTTGATCTGCAATTATTTGTGAAATGGTCGTATTTGTATTTTGATTTAGTGAAATGGTTGTATTGAATTTTGCATTTTTTTTTGTGATATGTTAACAAATCTTGACAAATTGTCATTTATTTTATGTTGATAGGGGCAGACATCATAAGTCTCACTTCTTTCTGTTCCTTTTCATTTCTTTCTTTTAAAAAAGAATGAAACAAATAAAATCAATCAATCAATATATAACGGCGTTATGTAATTAGGAAACAAAAAAATGTAACTGTAATCTGTTAAAGTACATAAAAAATATGTAATCTCCTTACAGGTATATCTGATAAAAGCACGGATTACTGAGTGGGATTACTTTTGAAAATCACACGGAATATACCAGAATTACAACAGGCATATGCACTGTGTGCAGACATTGTGACACTTTACGGCAACTGACAGCACTTCATGGCACAAACCGCGACACCGCCATAGATCTATAAACATTAATCGCCATAAAGGGTAGACACAGCATCGACGCTTTCTTGGAGCAGCCTCCCGCTCCACTTTTATGTGTTTAACCGTGAATGAAACAACCCATAATGCCATGGATTTCTCCACCTGCTGGAGTCACGGCTGCTTCCAGAGAGAGAAACTCATTCTTTGGCTGGAAACTTAGATATCATTTTGTATTTAAGTCAGATGAGGCCCAAAACGTCTATGCACAATCCAAATTCTGCCTCCCAGCTGTGAAAATGCTCTCAGCATCCAGTGATTCATCGTCAAACCTGAAGACACATCTACAGGTATGATACACACCTGAACTCAAAGTGAAGCTAAAGTGTTATTAGCCTGCTAACCTGTCAGCAACCTGCCTGTTGAGAACCACAGCCTCACCAGGCTGAACTCAGAAGAATCTGATGGAGGCAATAACATCTTCAGCCTGTATGGATTTATTGGAGACTGCATGTTTCCTTCTGTCACTGAGGAATGAATGAACTCTGAACTCTTGAAAATATAATGTGCATTTCATAGCTGAACACAAAACACTGCTCCTCACTACAGCAGTACAGCTACACAGCAGATTAGATTAAGGCCAACTAGTATTTAGTTTTTCCCTCTTCTTTTGTTATGGCTGCACATTTCATACTTTATATTCCAAACTGTCGGTTCAAAAAGACAACATGAGGTCTGAAACAAAAAAAAAAAAAACATTTTTATTCATGTTGGCTCTGATAAATTAATTTAAAGGACATTAAAATATAATACAAATACAGAGCACAAAAGATGATGCATAATAATAAACACATAAGCATGCAGTGAAAGAACCAAAGGAACCTTATGAGGTTTTTCAGGCTCACTACCACCATCTCGTGGCAGAACTTGGAGAACAGACAAGTTGACCTCATTCAAGTTGAAGACAAATGTACCTCAGCAAAGATAAATTTAACAGAAACACAGAAAGAATATCACTTTTCCAGCCAGTTCTCCCAGAACTTGGTGTTACTTGTAGAAGCTCAGCAGTTTTTATTTGATTTGAGTCTTCACATGAAGTGTGTTAACCTTCCTTTACAGTGCTGTACAGTGCAATCTTCCAAAAGTTCCTGGTGGAAGTGTATGAGAGGAGGCAAATTCATAAATCAGATCCATTAAAATGAGTGTTCACATTGAGTGTAATCTTCATTTAAATTAGGGATGCACTGATACCAATACCAGTATCAGGGATCGAGTCTGACACCACACCAAGTAGTCATACTCTAAGTACACATGAGAGCACGAATAATGTCAGTGATTTTTTGTTTTTTTTTTAATATTAATGAGAATGACAGAAGCAAGACAACTGTAAATGATGTTGTGCCAAAATATCAAGAGAAGGGACGAAACCAAGCCGGTACAACACCAGCAACCAAATCACCAGAGACAGTTTGACCAGCAGAGTTCATCTGGCATTAGTTTAAAGCTAGAGTTGGCGATCTTGGAAAACTAGCGTTAGCATGTAGCATCTCTCCAAGGCTCCGCCTAGCTAGCTCCGCCCAGCTCCCACCCCATTGGAGGAGCTCCCGTTGGGAGCGGAGACGCGGAGACGTTCGCGGCGCGTGCAGTGGGCGCGGCACTTCCGCGTCCAGTGCGTTCCTGGCGTAACCTGTCCTCAGCGCTTCGTTTCTTCATTTTTCTTTATTTGCACAATGCCAGGTATGGCGCACTCAACGGTAAGTAAAGCCCCAAACATTAGTCTCCGCCATTCTGCAACGACACTCCGCCCTTCTACGCGCGCACTGAACCAGGGTCAGTGCACGCCATTGACATGTACGTGCAGGGGGCAGGTGGAACAGCGAAGGGATTTGATTGGTTTAAAAAAAGGTGTGCCCTCAAGACTATTGGTTGCTGTTTTTCCCGTTTTACTCCTGCTGTAGATAGCGGATATTTTCCAAACTACTTTAAAAACACGCTATGAATTGCTTCCCATCGGGTCATAAAGATCATTTTAACTAGTATTTAAAAAAATGTATCTCATTCAAATCGCCAACCCTAGCTTTAATAAGCACTCATGTCGGTATCCGAAATCTGAAAGTTGCTGAACTTTAGAAGTCATAAGTATGTTCATCCATTAAAAAATTGGCATCGGTACATCCCTTTATGTGCATATATTGTGATATTTCAGTGTTCCTGGGAGAAACGTTGCCTACTTTGGGGAAGAACTGACCTAGGTAAAGTTGACAGCAGCATATTCAACATCAGCCTGTTCCTGCTGCGTTTGTCCGCTGGTTCCAGCTGCTGTGGTGTTGGAGTAGGGATCTGTCCGGGGATCTATCTGTTACGGTCTGTAGTGAGGCTCAGACGCAGACAGCAAGATGGAGGTGGGTCTGAAGAGTGCAAAGAACAGTTTATTCTGGGGGGTCAGGAAGCGGCGAGTCCAGGCGGGAGGTCTGAATGGGCACTGTCCGAATCGTCGGTGGCGAGCTTCAGTATTGGCGTCCTGGCTCTGCGTCCTGAGACTGTCCGGGGCAGGTTGGCGGCTGGAGAGGCAGAGAGCTGCTGACCGCTGTGGCAGGCTGATCAGGACTCCAACTGCAACAAGAATAACTTGGTCAGCTTGGGAAGCTGCTAAGCTGAATGCGCTAACACACATCACACATGGGCGTAGATGTTACGATCCAGCGCTGACTCTCAGCCTGGGCGTCGCTTAAATAGTGCCAGCGCCCCAAGCAGCTGAAAGTCATCCCGCTGACGATCTGAACCCACGCTGCAGCAAGCCTCCTCTCCAGCTCCACCCACCTGAAAAACGAAAACAAGAACCCGCACAGCGCCACTAGGAGGCCGCTGCCGTGTGAGTCATGACACTGTCCTTGACAATAAACCATAATCTGAAGTTTATCTAGAATATTTCAACAGAGGCACTTACATTTTGGGGTCAACAGCATAGAGGTACATTTAAATAAAATTCAATGTCTATTGAGACCTGTATCTAACACTTTATCCTTTGTTAAGGGTAGTCTGGTCTCTGTAGGACCGAAGCAGGAGCCTGGTTCAGATTTCCGACAGTCACAACAAAAACAGAATGACTCTGTGCAACAGCAGTTCTGAGACCTGGGGCCCGGAATCACACTCCAGAAAAACTGTTGGTAACAGGCACAACTATTAGTCTGGCTGAGGTGCAGGACTTTATAAATACAATTCAAGAAGTGGCAATGTATATCATCACATCAAATACGTTGAATAAAATCTTTCAAATATCAGACTGATCCTTATTTTCCACTCAGGAATTGTGGAATACGATACATTATACTTCATGAATGAGGTCCATCAAACAAATATCTGAAGAAATCTGAATCTCAAGGAAGTTGCTTGGTCTTACTGCTCGAGTAGAATTCAGTCTGACTTTCTAATATGAGTAATAAGTCTCTCCACGTTGAAAAACTGCTTTTCTGGCAAAGTTTCCAGCTCCGCAGTAAAACAATGATTGGTGAGAACAAACATACCAGCCAAAGGACAATGAAGAAATTATTTAATTCAATAATTTAAACAATACTTCAACAATACTTTTGTGTCATTTTTTTTTATTTGGTCCAGCCAGATGATATCAGACCTTGAACCCTATCAGCCCCAGACATCATCTTCCTTCTTCTGTGGCAAGTTGAGTAAATATCTTGTACTCATTTTTCAAAGCACTTCAAGGAGGTTTATCTCTCCAAACAGCTGTCATTCTTTTCTTCTTCTTCTTTTAGAATGACTCAACAAGTCTGTAATTTTGTGATTTTATCATGTATTTTTTCACTTTAACTTGTAATGTGCTGTTTATACACCAAAATCAACATTCAAAAGCATGTCCTCCGATGTCAACAACATATTGCAGAATATCATATCATGAGCAACTCTACTTTCTCTTCTCTAAAAATGAGCATCATCTTCAACAGATGGCTGGTTGAACGGCTTTCTGGAAGCCTGATGATGAGCTGTTGATTGAACATGATGAGCTGGAGCGAGGAGACGATGGACGGTGGATCCCTGAGAGCAGCAGGATGAACACTGTACGAAAGATATATTCATGCAATCACATGCAATACACATCCTTTCATGCAGACCATATTACAAGGCTAGAACATGAAAAGATAAATGAAAAGGTGATGGTACAAATGTGCTAAATGCAGAACAAGCTCTCGAGGTTTGTGATGAATGTTTATCCAGGTTGAATATGATATGCATTGCATACTTTTTCTCAAGAGCAACCCCGTCTCCACAAAAACACATTCAGAAACAGCTAAGCTGCATTCTCAAATATGTTGCATAGAAGAATGAATGTTGTCCTCAATTATGTTCATCTGCAACGGAGTTTCACCACGTTGGTTAAAAGGGATTTTGCTTTTCCTTGACAATGTTACTTAATGAGAATAAGAAAAATAAGAAAATCAAAATTCATTTTTTCCTCATGATCCATTTTAAACCTGCTGTTGTGATCTGGTTGAAAAGAACAGCTCTGACCACACTCTGACACCTGGGATACACTGGGTTTCTGTACTTCAGTGGGAAGTTTGCATTATAATCATTACACTTGTATGGGCTATAAACGTTTTGAGGAAGCATATGTTAGTAGAACATTTGACAACACTTTGAAGATCAGTCTTAACGCTTCCAACAATACTGGCAATGGCTTTTTTTTGTTTGTGATGAAATACACGTGCTGGATATTGTTACGTGTGCGCCAGAGGCTCAAAAGCAGACTGCAAAGTTAAGATTTGAAAAACATTTATTGATTTCACGGGGGGAATCTGAGATCTGGGAATCCGCAAGGACCCAAGGGACTGGATCAGGTGAAGCGATCAGGACCAGGGCAGGTAGACCCCTGAGCGGGTCTTCAGACTGGGATAGAGACACCAAGTTAACCAGGAACGAGAATCCAAAAACAGACATTTACATATCACCACTAACTGTAGGAGCTGCTACACTCCAGCGCCGAAGTGGCGCCAAGAGGTCAGGAGGTTGAATAGACGCCCTCATCCAGGAAGTGATCTCCACCCGCTGAAGCAGCTGAAGGCAATTCCATGATCCTGACCTCCCAGCACCGCCCACCTGAACAGGCAGGGAGACAAAAGCAGATCCCGAGCGCCCCCATATGTTATGGAGGTACAGGGTGTGACAGACATAACACGGATAAACTGAAATGGACTTAAAGGAGAGGTCAAAAATGACACCAAAGTGAAAACAAAGTTGTCATTAAAGAATTTGCTCACTGTGTTAAACAAAATTATTTCATTTTCCAGTTGAGCATCATACATCTCATCACATCTCACAACAGATAAGGATGAGCTGTAGTGTTATTTTGCTTTTCTACATCCAGACATGCATTAGTAGAATAGTTTTTAGAGATTTTTGAGAAGTTTTTGGTGTATTCTGACTCATATATCAAAGTTTCTCTGGATGGCATTTGTTAGTAAAGAGAAATCGACTTCCAAATATTTAATTTCACCACAGTGATTCCTTCACACAGTACAAATTCAATGAATTCCACTCAAATGGTAATTTTAAGATTTTACAATGAAAATGGAAATATGAAAACATGTTTCTGTGGAGTAACCTGGAACTCACTCCTGCCACACTTGTGACTGAATTAAAACAAAACATCTCGAGTGTCCCTAATGTGCAGGCTGGCACAAGAATGTCAATCAGCCTTACTTATTTATCTTTTTACAATTCTTCTGCCGGATGTACTTTTTAATACTCTATGCTACGTTCTTACTATTGCTAATACTATAATGATAATTTTTTCACCATTAATATATTTTAGTGACACTTTTTTCACTTACTGATGCTTTAATGATACTTTTTTTTTAATCAATGACTGTTTTTAATCCAAACACGTGTTATCATCTCTGATACACACAGTGATATCACTATTGCCGTTTGTAAAAGAACTAGTTGTATGCATAATGTTGTAATGTTCTGCTCTAACCTGTTTTTGAGAACCCTTGCAGCCACTGTTCTGAGCTACTGTGGTTGTGAAATAACAAGATGAAGTGATTACAACAAACCATTAGGTTAGTAATTCCTTAAAAGGAGATATGTTAGTGTCTCGGAGGCCAATCAGGCTGTGAGGACATGCTATAAATGCAAAGTGTGCAGGACGTCTGTTTTCAAGAGGCAAATGAGAACGATGGCTCTTCTCAAACTTCTTCTTCTCATGCTGTGGCTTGGTGAGTCGACACTTTTCCTGTTTCTGTTTGAGTCCTAGTTTGTTTGAGTTCATTTTCTCTTTCCATGTTGTAAATTCTTGTTTTCTACCATGAAAACAAACACTGTCATGTATAATCTGATGCTGCAGGTCTCGCCACGAGCTCGGAGCTGCATCGTCAGAGGAGACTCGCTGGAGGTACGACGTGTGGACCAACTGAGCGTCCCTACCATGTGAAACTGGAGGCGACAGATGGTACACGTACATCTCTCTGCGGAGGCTCTCTGATCAGTCCCCAGTGGATTCTCACTGCAGCTCACTGCTGGAAACCCGGGAGGTGAGAAAGTCCCAGTCTTTAATGTCCGTGCCATTGATTATTTGTAACGTTAGATTGACTCCATATCCACAGCACCTGTGATGCATTAAAAGCCTGAAATAAATATTTCCCCTCCTATTCAAACCATTCCTGCTCCTGTCTGCAAGTTCGACATTGATTTCAGCTGTTTTATTATTAGTTCTTAGTCCTTCATAATCTTTCCAGGACCACTGACCTCCACAGCGCAGAGCATCTTCACCCACCTTATAAAAACTGATGCAAATGAAACAAAACCCTGTTTATTTTCAGGACCATGTATGCAACTGTCGGAGTTCATCCGGGTCCAGGAGAGAAGCCTCAAGTCATTACTAAACCTGAGATCTTTCAGGACCAAAAACTGAGGAGTCATGACATCATGCTGCTGAAGCTGCCAAAACCTTCTAAGATTCAACCTGTAGACCTTCCTGACTGTCAAAATCAGCCAACCTTGTGAGTCGCAGTTTCAGTCTAAGGAAGTCTGAGAGCTCTGGTTTCTTCTAAGAACCTTTTCTGTTCAAACTCATACTCTTGATTGTATTTCAGGGGTGCATTTGTTCGGGTGGCAGGATATGGTGCTCAACTGAAGGGCCTGAACAGTCAAATAAGTGAGTCAAAGTTCAATTAATTACATTTGGCTTCACAAAAAGAAAAAAAAAACAAAAACAAAACATTCATGACATTTATTCTTATGTATCTGATCATCTGCAGAAATGTTTCATTAAACTGAAAAAAAACCAACACATTTTTCCATTACTATGTAGGCGAGTACGGCTCTCTTCAGTGTGCTGACTTTGAAGTTGTGGACTGCACAAGGGTCCGCAAGCTTCAAATCTTCGGTGATCCATCCACACTGTATCAGCACTGGTTCTGCGTTCAAAGCCCTCGAAAGTATTTATGCAAAGTAAGTTTACGTTCCCTCAAAGCCTAACGTCGCTCCACACTCACCCAGCACAGCTAAATAACCTGCAACTCTTTTCAGGGCGACTCTGGTGGAGGTATGGTGTACCAAGACAAGATTTATGGCATTGTTTCTTTCTCTGGTGATGCCGTGTTCCCCTGTCTCGAGCCAGTTGGAGCTATGGATGTTTGCAAATACATGAACTGGATCAACAACATTGTCAGCCTGCCAAAAAATTCAAATACCGGTGGTGGCTAAATGGATAACTGTGTATATTTGAAAGTCCTGTGCATCTGCGCAAACTTCAATCTTTCTTAATATTGTTCAAAAATATTGCTTGCTTATAAAATCTCATCATTGCGGCTGTTGTTGTCTCACGCCTCTCATTGTAGATGAAAATACACGGACTGCTTTGAAACAAGAAAAACTGTGCACTAACTTTAATTATGTTTTTAAGATAACTGTTTACCACTGTAATAATCATCAGTAATGACCTGTGAAATCTGCAGAAGACCATCCATAGTTTTTATATTTATTTTTTCTTTTTACAATTGACACATAAAACTATATTTTTTTGGCCATGACCAAACAATTGAACTAAGCGTGTCCTAGTAGAGGGTGAAACCCACAGCTGTGGAGTTACTGGCTACAAAATGTTCCTGTTGAGAAGCTCCCTCTGGCTTTATAGAATTAGGCAGAAAATACGGAATTTCTCTCTCTTGCAGTCTGAAACAATCAATGAAACAATCCTCCAAAAACTACAGAACCTATGAGAGGAGAATCACTTACGATACAGTGTAGCTCTGATTAACAGAGGGTGCTCAGACTTGCCACCGTGGCAGACAACAGATATCACTGTTTTCGTGATGGGAGAGAGCAAAGGTCATAAACTCAAGATTGTTTGCTCTTTCTTGCTCTTTCTTTTAATCTATTAGTGAGAGGAGACGTGCTAAGGAGAAGTTCATGTGCAGCAGCTCACGTGTGCTTTATCCACGTTCACAGATAAAGGAGTTTTGAGTAAGAAACCTGTCTCCTGGAGTTTATGTACGACACAATGCAGAACAACAGCCACCGGTTACACATGCACACAAAGTCCTGACCATGGTGATGGACTCACGCATCGAGAGTCAACATAGTGCTGTCCATGGTGCTTAAGTTTGAATTTAATGCTGTTATGAGGTACACTGCTGTGTAAAAGACACACAAACATACACACGCATGCACGGATGCGCACACAGCCTTTTTTTGGTCACATCGTAGTACCATCAGAATAGACCATGAACAAACAGTCCTGTCCATGGTGACAGACTCAGGTATCAAGGGTCAACATAGTGCTGTCCATGGTGCTGAAGTGTGAATTAAATGCATGAGGTACATTGCGTGAAACACACAAATACACATTCTTCCAAAAACACACAAAGACATATACATGTATGCATAGGAAGCAAACAAAGTGCTGTCTTTTGTCCAGAAGTAACAACTGAGATACGAGGTACATTGTGTGAAACATAAAAATAGACAAGCACGCACACAGATACACACACTGTTACGTCCCCGGCTCAGAAGGAGGAAGGAAAGTAACACAAAAACCCAGATGTTCAAGGTGAAAAAGGTGTTTAACAAAATAAAAAGGGATATGTTACAAAACTAAGGAACACCATGAATCAAAAACAACGCAAAATGAAGAAACAAAACTACTCCAAAAGGTGATCCTAGACTAATAACCAAAAAACACAAAACCACAGGCTTCTTCCTATAAAACAGATAAGCAGAACAAACACACAGATCAACAGATCGCGTCAACTGAGCCAGACCAGAGGGGAGCGACAGGCCACCACACAGACAGCTGCTCCAAGAATGATCCTCCCACCAGGCTTTCGAAGGCCAGGCTCCTCCCATAGCCGCTTGACTGGAGGCTGCCATGTCCTCCCCAGCATCTGACTGGTGCTCCAGTCAATAATCCAGTTATCCAAAACAGAACACTGAATGTTGGAAATTATTGCCTTTATCAATGGTTGGACGCATAAATTCCATTAAAATGATCTCCCTTCCCAGATTTCTGTATTTGTGTCAGAACATCCCAATTTTTCTCACATCAGTGTTTTTTTAAAGACTTGGATCCAATTATTCTTTCCTATGTTTGGAATGGGAAGAATGCCAGAATTTTAAAGATGCACTTGCAGAAATCGAAAGCAGAGGGAGGGTTCGGTCTGCCGGTATTTAAACATTATTACTGGACGGCCAATGTCAGGGCGCTGATGTTTTGGCAGCAAGGTACTCTGGACAAACAGACACCCTCAACCCCTTTGTGGCTAAAGATGGAAGCAAATTTGATCAAAAATTCCTCCTTACCGGTATTGTTATTTTTACAAATTTGAAAAGCCAGAGTCCCTCAGGAACCTGTGCTTTACTTTAAAGCACTCCGTTAAAATTTCAAATCAGATAGGGAGCTTTTTGTCCCTTCTTAAAGGCGCTATCTGCGATTTTAATTTAACCAGGACGAGAAAAATGCTTTTTACATCATGTACTACGAAGTCCATGCTACATTTCTGTGAAAAAAAAAATCACACATTGATCAGTGTGTTTTGGATATCTGGCCCCGCAAAGCGCTGCCTGAGGATTTAGCGTGACGACCTCTCTGCTCCACTGGCAGCAGCAGCAGCAGGGGGGGCGGGGCGGGGCGGAGCGAGGTCGTCTTCAGCGCGTGCACAACACCGGTAAACAGACCAGCATGGAAGCCGAAGGAGCAACAGGGAAAATGGCGATACCTCCACTTGCTGTTACAAATTCATTGTTGCAGCTCCTTTCTGCATTGAACATGTAGTGACAAGGTAAAATATGGTTTACCTGAGACGAAGTGGTCATTTATTTTGAACAAGAAAGAGTCGAAGTGGCTTCTGCTGTGTTTCCTCCGGAGGGTTGTGCACGCGTATGGGATGTGCATGTAGCGTCGTGCACGCTGAGTGGGAGCAGAGCGGAGGGGGGAGTGGGAGGGTTTTCTCGATGTGAGGAACCAGTCAGAGAGCTCGGGGGCGGAGCCAACATTTCAAACTGAAGTCAGGGCTCAAAATTGTGCAGAATCACTGATAGCTCCTTTTAATACGTCTGTACAGACGCCTTTATGTTTTAACTAGGAATGTTCGATACCACTTTTTTTCAGACAGATACCAAGTACGAGTACTTCATCTTCAATACTCACCGATACCGATACTCATACCGAAACTTTTGATACATACAATTTTAAATAATGCTATGACATATCATTTTTGAAAAATCACTTTTATTTCTAAAAAAAGGCAGCACAGCCACTATGTTTAAATCCAAAATAATAATCCGAAAAATAGAACAAACAACTTTTTGAGTTTTACACTTTTTTAAATGAAATTAAGGGCAAGAGAAAACAATTTCTCTGAGTTTTAAGCTTTTTGAACTGAAGTACAAGATGGAAACAAACAACTCTCATCACTCCAGTTTAAGCTTCCCTTCATTGGCTTCCTATTAGTTTTAGAATCCAATTTAAAATGTTGCTGCTGGTTTTTAAATCTTTGCACAATTTCGCACCTTCTTATTTAACTGAGCTGATTACGCTGCGTACCCCACAAAGAACCTTGAGGTCCTCCAACCAACTTCTTCTGGACATCCCACGGTCTAATCTAAGAACTAGAGGGGACCGGGCATTTGCTATTGCAGGCCCTGAACTTTGGAATACTCTTCCTATTAATATCAGACATGCTTCCTCTGTTGAGTCTTTTAAATCATTGCTGAAAACCCACTTCTTTTCACTGGCTCTAAATTCAAGTTGATTTTAAAGCTGGTGTCCGGAGTTTCCGTTCGTTTCTAACGTATGTATCATTTTTCAACAGAGCTTAAATGTGTCAGTCTGGTTCATACTACAATATAATATTAGCATAAAGCAATATAAAAATGTATTTATGAGCCCCGCCTTCGTCTCATAGACCCCCATGTTATCCGAAAAAGCGCCGGTCAGCGTCAGCCAATAGACTTCGAGCTTCCGCATTCTCGTGCTGTCAATCAAAGTGTGGAGCAGCCAGAGAGCACGGCCTCTCACCCAGGCAGACTCCGCAGCAGCCGCCCCGCTTACCTCGGATATATCCACTGTCTGCTGAACATCCACCGTAAACAGCTAAACATGGAGGATGCTGTAGGACTCGGAGGCTCTCATTTTCACCCGACAGATAACTCGTGTGCACAATTAAAGGGGCGTGGCTTGGTCGCCCATGAAAGCAGAGGGAGGGCGGAACCTCGAGACATTGGATTAAAAAAAACCCTCTCTCTTTCAAAACTCCGGACACGACCTTTAAGGCTTTTGGTATTGTAATTTTATTGTATTACCAGGTTTTGTTTTAGTTTTGTGTTTAATGTTTATTATAGTTGACCTTTTATTATATAATGGCAGTTTAATAATCATGGAAAGCACTTTGGGGCAGTATGTTTCTGTTTTTAAATGTGCTATGTAAATAAACTTGAACTTGAACTTGAACTCTAAATTATACACTTTTTTAAATGAACGTATTTTAACGTTTTATAGATGAACTAAAGTGCAAGATAAAACCGTTTTCTCTGAGTTTTACACTTTACATTAACTAACATTTTTAAATGTACTCATTTTAATGACTTCAAAATCAGGTCTTCAGTGTAGCTTGATTAAATGAGTGGAGTCTAGTGTGCTCCTGCTTGGTTGGAATGAAACCGTGCCTTTCTGGCACAAGTTTGACACCCCTGGTTTATAGTAACAGAGTGCCGCCCCCCTCTGCTATTTTTCCAAAATGGTGACATTGACTGGAAAGCTAGAGCAGCGCGCGAACATTAAGTTTTGGTTTTTGCTTGGAAAAACAGCAGCAGAAACACTCACCTTGTTGCAGCAAGCCTACAAGGGTGATGCTCTGGGGAAGACTCAGGTCTATGAGTGGTCCGGGCGGTTTAAGAAGGGCCAGATGTCCATTGAGGGTCAGCCCAAATCAGGACGACCCTCCACCTCCCGCACAGCCGAAATTGTCGGGGAAATTCAAGCGGCTGTGATGGCTGATCGACGCCGGGGCATTGGAGAGGTGGCTGATCTGACGGGGGTCTCCTGGAGTTCCTGCCAGAGGATCATAAGCCAGGATTTGGGGCTGCGCCGGGTCTCTGCCAAAATGCTGCCGTTCCTGCTCACACCGGAGCAGAAGGAGACTCGTGTGGACGTGAGCCGGCAGATCAAACAGCAGCGGGAGGACGACGCTGGGCTGTTGTCGAAGGTCATCACCGGGGATGAGACATGGTGCTACGGGTATGATCCAGAGACCAAACAGCAGTCCAGCCAGTGGAAACACCACGGATCCCCTCGGCCAGCGGTTTTCAAATTGTGAGGCGCACCCCCCCTGGGGGGCGCCAGAGGGTTTCAGGGGAGGCGCAGTGCAACAGAGAAGAAAAAAACTGTGTGGGCTTCCGAAGCAGCCGCGCAGTGCGTTCTGTGAGATTCCTCACTAATAATCCTCACTGGATCTAATCCAACCGTTTGACTGTTTGTTCTTACTGTGAAACTGCAATAGGAGCCCAGCATTGATTAGTGAAGATTTTTTCTCCCCCAAGTACCTAATAAATCTTTACTTTTTCTTTTTCTTTTTTGAAAAATAATTCAGGCGTTGTCTTATTTAGAAGAAATGTATTTTCACTTTTGTTTAAAATTTGTATAGAGAAAATTCAGGTAAGGAATACTTACAAAGTTTATCAAACTCAAGTTATGTTTGTCATTTAAGTTTTGAAGACTTCCAAGTGTTTCATACCATCAAGTTTACCCAAGGAATTAATTTTTTTTATTGCCTCCGCCAAGGAGGTTATGTAATCACGTCGGTTTGTTGGTTGGTTGGTTTGTTAGCAACATTACGGACAAAGTTATGGGCAGATTGCAATGAAACTTTGTGGAAAGGTGGGTCTTGAGCTAACCTAGAATCCATTAAATTTTGGTGATGATCCGGATCACTGTCTGGATCCAGGAATTTTTTAAAGGATTCTTTATCATTGAGATATAGGGCAGTCTTTGACATAGTTGGGCAGGCCCGCCGACAGGGGGCACGCCGACAGGGGGCACGCCGCACCGGTCCGTACGCCGCAGTGCTCCGCCCCGGTCACACCCCCGATCACAATGTTGTTTTATTATATATGGTGTTCTTATTGTTGTTGGTGACTGATTTGACCTGTGGTGGAGGTCTGCGCTCTCTGAGTGCGAAATTCTAGTTTCAGTTGTTTTAATGGTAGTATTTTTTTCTAATAACCATCTTAATATTGGTTTTATCGCTCCTCCAAAAGAATAACAGGCAGTTACCCTTACCAGTTCAAATCAGTAACACAGAAACATAACAGGCCAGTTTTAATGAAAGATCACAGTCTTTATATCAATATGGACATTATAAAAATAGCTTGAAAGTATCAGCAAAACTCCTGTTAGTCCTCTCATTCTGTCTGGCAGAGCTCATATAAGCACTGCATTCAGTTTGTAAAGTATCAAACTAGTCCAATTTATTATTTAATTTTCAAAAGCATCAATGTGTTATGTTGTTTTTGTGGCATTTAAGTATACTTTATTATGTTTGTTTTGTTTACAATTTCCTTTTTCTTTTTCCTCTAAAGGCTTCTTTTTATGACTAAAACTGGACTAAAACTCATTTGGTTTTCATCGACTAAACTAGACTAAAACCATGAAGTGTAAAAATGACTAAAATGTGACTAAAACTAAGAAGCATTTCGTCCAAAAGACTGAGACTAAAACTAATCAAAATAGGCTTCCAAAAACAACACTGCTCCCCCATCCGCCATATTCACCGGATCTAGCCCCGTGTGACTTTTTCTTGATCCCCAACTTGAAGAAGGAGCTGAAGGGACAGTGGTTTGCAGACGGAGGGGAGGTGCAAGAAAAAAACGCAGCAGGCCCTTGAAGGCATAATTGCGCACAGGTTTGCTGACACATTTGTGAAGTGGGAAACATGGCTGAAGCGTTGCATTAATGCGAATGGAGATTATTTAGAAGGACAATATGAGATCTGAAAAAAATTATTTTTACTCGTGTTCTGATAAATGCCATTAAAATAGTATACAAATACAGAGCAAAAGAGAATATGCATAATATTAAGGATATAAGCATGCAGTGAAAGAACCAAAGGTATTTCATGAGGTCTTGTCAATGTTTTCCTCTTTCAGGTCCTCTACCACCATCTTGTGGCAACTTGGTGAACAAGTTGACCTCGTTCAAGTTGGAGACAAATGTACTACAGCAAAGATACATTTAGAAACACAGCAAGAACATCAGTTTTCCAGTCAGTTCTCCAGGAACTTGGCATTACTTTTCGAAGCTAAGCAGTTTTTACTTGATTAAAGTCTTCACATGAAGTTTGTGGAACCTTTTTTCACAGTGCTGTACAATGCAGATGGATCTTCCAAAGGTTCCTGGTGGAAGTGTCTGAGAGGAGGAAAATTGAAAAGTCAGATAATTTAAAATAAGCCTTCACATTGAATGTAATCTTTATTTAAATTAGGGATGCACTGATACCAATACCAGAATCATGTATCGGGTCTGATACCACACCAAGTCCTCATACTCTAAATACACATGAGAGCATGAACTCTTGGACTTGGAGATTTTTAAATATTAATGAGAATGACAGAAGCAAGACAACTGTAAATGATGTTGTGCCAAAATATCAAGAGAAGGGACAAAACCAAGTCAGTACAACACCAGCAACCAAATCACCAGAGACAGTTTGACCAGCAGAGTTCGTCTGATGTCAGTTTAATAAGCACTCATGTCGGTGTCCGGAATCTGAAAGTTGCTGAACTTTAGAAGTCATAAGTATGCTCATCCATTAAAAAATTGGCATCGGTGCATCACTTTATGTGCATATATTGTGAGATTTCAGTGTTCCTGGGAGAAACGTTGCCTACTTTGGAGAAGAACTGGCCTGGCGAAAGTTGACAGCAGCATATTCAACATCAGCCTCTTCCTGCTGCGTTTGTCTGCTGGTTCCAGCTGCTGTGGTGTTGGAGTAGATGGGATCCGTCCGTGGTCTCACAAAATGAATGCTGGCATATTGAAGATCCCCCTGCTGCTGCTCCGAGTGAGTGGAGGGGAGCTGCAAAGACAATGAACTCTTCATTATCTTCAAATATATTCAAGAAAACAAACCTTTCCAGAAAACAAATTTTAGTTTTGTCTTTTCGAGGAACAAATGCTTATCAGCACACAGTGGACGATGGAGACTTCTGTTCTAACACCTGAATGTGAGTCGTCAGCTGAATCTCAAGGTGAGATTCACCAAAAACACTGATTATCTACGAGATGTAGTTTTGTTACTCTTAATTCAATGTTTGTATTTAATTGATTCCCAATTATTTAATGAATTGCTGAGTGTTTGCTGAGGTAACAACAACCTCTAACCAGCATTACTGAATCATATGAAACGAATGAAGACTGGTTCCAAACTGAAGCCAGACATTCTCCAGGTATTCATGTTGTGTGACCTTCAAAATAAAGGAATTAGATGAGTTTATGTCTGTCAATCAGTTCATCAACAGATCCCAGGAATGTTTTTTGCCTTCTTCCCTGAGTTGCACCTTCAGCGACAGAGCTCCTGTTCTCACCCTTTCAGTGTTGTCTGGCTCTTCTCCAAGCTGAGACGGTGGTTTAGAGGTTCTCCACTTTCTAATTAGAAGAAGCAAAATGGGAAAATTAACAAGTTGTTCTCCAATTGGTTGGGTAAAACCAGTGATTTTTCTTTCAGCACAGTGAAGCTTTAACACCTACCGTATGAGCAGGAAGGCACAAAGTGGTGCTGCGAGCAGCAAAACAGCAAGGAGGATTCCAACAGCTACTAGCTTTTGTTTCACTGGGAAAACAGTTGAAAATAGAAAATGACATTCAGATATATTCCTGGAAAATTATACAACTAAATGTAACGTCCAGTAGCAGTTGCTACCACCTGAAAGAAAAATCCTATGTTCATGTTCAGCTGCAGCAAACAGAGCAGACCAACGTGAAATCAACAGAAACGCACTTGTCCATGGACCTTCCGGCCATTCCATTTTCATTTTCATTTGGGAATTCCAAAAATGGGAAACAAGCTGACTTCCATTAACCAATTTGATGTTGGAAACTAAAAAACAGGAGACGGCTCACAGTTGCTAAGCTAAGTTAGCAAATAAATTCAAACTGAAAAAAGAGACAACGGTGTTTTATTTAGTGCTTTCAAGAGAACTTATTTCATTGTTGAATGAGCCTCAGGCACATCCTTTGATCATTTCTACATCTGAAATGACTTAAATAGCAAACTGCAATGCACTGCTGTCTATTCTGCCATTTCAAAGAAAGACTGATGTCTTCCAGCTTTTCTGGTCAAAATGAATTTTGGTTGTATTTTAATTTTTTTTTTAAAGCTCGTGTCTGGAGTTTTGAAAGAGAGAGGTTTTCTTTTAATCCAATGTCTCGAGGTTCCGCCCTCCCTCTGCTTTCATGAGCGACCAAGCCACGCCCCTTTAATTGTGCACTCGAATTATCTGTCAGGTGAAAATGAGAGCCTCTGAGTCCTACAGCATCCTCCATGTTTAGCTGTTTACGGTGGATGTTCAGCAGACAGTGGATATATCTGAGGTAAACGGGCCGGCTGCTGCGTTGCTAACTCTCCTCTGTTGGGCGAGCGGCCGTGCTCTCTGGCTGCTCCACACTTTGATTGACAACACGAGAATGCGGAAGCTCGAAATCTATTGGCTGACGCTGACCGGCGCTTTTTCGGATAACATGGGGGTCTATGAGACGAAGGCGGGGCTCATAAATAAATTTTTATATTGCTTTATGCTAATATTATATTATAGTATTGAACCAGACTGACACATTTAAGCTCTGTTGAAAAATGATACATATGTTGGAAACGAATGGAAACTCCGGACACGAGCTTTGAGAAACACATCTATCCAGTTTCCAAATAAGAAACAGTAGACATCAAATGTTTTTTTGTTTTTTGTTTTTTAAACCTGCCCTGTCCAGCATGGAAGCAGCAGAATGGGAGTCTGGCTGCTGTTATATGCCTGACAGATTCACTTTTCCAAGAGGAGATTATAAGTATAAAGCTCCTCTTGTTATTATGCTTTCTTACTTTATTTTATTTATTTTGAGCACTGGCACATGATATAACATGACATGTTTTAAATTATAGTTTCCAAACAAGAAACAGGAGACTCATCCACCGACATCAAATTGGACAAAGGAAGTTGTTTCCTGTTTTTGGATTTCCCAAACCAAAACGAAAATCAAACGGCCAGAAGGTACAAAGACCCATAATGTGATGATTTCTCGGCCCGTTTACACGTTTCAAGTGAGTAAGCTTTCATGTTGCCTTTTTGTTTCAGAATAAAATTGTGACCATGTCGTTTTCATATTGAGCCACTAGTGGGTCTTATATATTTTGTCAAAAAAAATCACACACACAATCAGAGAACAAGACGTGGTAAACAATAACAATGGTAAGCACACAGACAGCCTTATGGATAGCTGATGAAGTTGGATTGCTGTGGCAGTGATTCTCAACTTAGAAAAGTCGAATAAGAATGTCAACTGGGAGTCAAGACACTGTGGAAGTCGCCATTGTTGTTATTATTCATCTTGTCTAAAAGACCTATTTACTGCAGCCGTGGTGCGTGTGTGCAGTTGCACCGCAGCGTTGCTTTTGGCAGCCTATTTTGATTTAGTTTTTGTCTTAGTCTTTTGGACGAAATGCTTATTAGTTTTCGTCACATTTCAGTCATTTCTACACTTGATAGTTTTAGTCTAGTTTTAATCGACGAAAACCAAACGGGCTTTTTTCCAGTTTTAGTCATTAAAAAAAAGGCTTAAACAACACATGAGGGAAAAGACACAATGTAAGCCAAACATGATAAAATACGCTTAAATGGCACAAAACAACAACACACTTTACAACCTCAGTAATGCAGTGAGCTGCTCATATGAGCTCTGCCAGACAGAAAAAGAGGACTAATGGTTTTACTGATACGTTGAAGCTATTTTTATAATGTCCACGGTGATATAAAGGCTGAGATCTTTTTTTTTAAACTGGTCTCTGTTACTGATTTGAAATGGTACGAGTAACTGCCTGTTATTAATTTTAGAGGAACAATAAAACTAATATTAAAGGTGCATTAAGGAGTTTTTCAACTTTAAAAATACTTATTTTCCACCATAAGTATGTTACAAATATTCAATGATGTGAACAATGTGCCCTGACATTTTCACTGCAAGTACCGCTAACAGCGCTAAATTGTCACTTGAAAGTTGCAGTGTCAGTCCGGCACCAGAATTTTTGGGGGAAGAATTTGAGATGATGTGACGTAATGCACGCTCCCGCTGGCCTTATTTGCTTAGGTTTCGTTTTGTCCGCCATTACTCCGCCAGATGCTTAGCGAGCAGCAACTGAGCAGGATCTTCCAGAAAGTAAGAAAAGACTGGCTTCTAGCACTGCCACAGCTCCACACAGACTCCACCAGGCAAAAGACACTTAAATTTTACTCGAGCGCTACTAAAAGAGCGAGGAAGGAGTTCCCGCTAGGGGTGAGCCAAATACTTGTTTTAAACGAGTACTCGTTACGGATAATGCATTTTTTCCGAATCCTAGTACAGCCCGAGCATTGTCTGTCATTATTCGTCCTCGTGCTGATGGGAGACCCTCATTGGTCCTTCATTCTGCTCCGTGCTCCACCGAGACGACAGGATCCTTGTGAGAGAAGCCAATCGGAGCTGATAAATTAAAATTCAGTATTTAATTTCTTTGTAGCGTGCATTGTGCCTGAGGAAAACCTTTTAAAGTTGAAACGTCGTGGGAATGTGCACGATCGTTTTTTTTTTTGTTTTTTTTTAGGGGGGCTGTTTAAGTTTCGTTTTCACTTGCGTCCCCCCCCCCCCTTTATTTCTCTTCTGTTTCATAATAATTTGGGCTTGTGCTCCACCGGGAGGCTGGGATCTGTGGGAGAGAGATGATAACTGGACCGAGGTCCACTATGATCGGCGCTGCAGCCGCGGACAGGACCAGGCAGCTCAGCAGGGGCGGATGAGAGATTTTCCGGGACACCGGGGAGATTCCGGTGGGGATCGTGGGGGAGGCAGTCCCAAACCAAGAAGGCCTGTTCCTTTCCTTGGACTCCGGCTGGAGTCCAAACAATAATTATAGAGAAGCTGTTATGTAAATTTATTCATACACTTAAAAATAGGAATGTTCTTTCGCAATAAAAATACTTGTTCTGTAAATAGTTCCTTTATTCTTGTGACGAAAAATATTCAAATCTTTATTCTGAGGCTGTTGTGTGAATAAATAATTATTTATATAACTTTAAAAATGTTCATGTTCTGACTAAAAAAAAAACTTTATTGTATGATTGAGACTGTTCTGTAAATAGTTTTCAAATAAACAATAAATATAGCAACTTCTGAGCAATCCATATCAATTTCAGACTTAAAATAATGCACCAATTTCTGCCCCCACCTGATTTCTGGTTAAACCACGCCCACTTCCGGTTTAGGCCACGCCCCCTCCGAGTACAGATACGGATACAGATAATTTGGATGGGTAAACAGATACAGATAGTGGTGTACTCGCTCATCCCTAATGGACGCGAGCCACAGACACGAGTGTTTCACTAAGCTGCAGTTACGCCCAAGGCCTGCAGGGGCTGTTGTTTTGCATAAAACGTGCAAACTCCTTAATGCACCTTTAAGACAGTTATTAGGAAAATATTACAATTAAAACAACTGAAATAAACAAAATTAATTCCTCGGGTATACTTGAATGCTATGAAACACTTGGAAGTCTTAAAAACTGAAATGACAAGCATAACTTTAGTTTGATATACTTTGTAAGTATTCCGTTCCTGAATTTTCTCTATACAAATTTTAAGCCATGCTTTCTGTTGTGCCGGTGCATGCCAAAGCAGGTCTGCTGATGGGCGCGGTCAAACAAGAACAGGAAGCAGCTCGTGAATTGGTGATATTTTCAGAGTAAAGCACACCGGGTGTGTGTACAAGCTGGGGGAGTCGCATTTGTTTTAATTTATTTTGATAGTCGAAATACTGACATTTTCAAATTTCCGTCTTTAAACAGATATTTTTAGTTCGTCACGTCTCGTTTTAGTCACGGAAAAAAGAAGCATTGACGAAATATTTGCGTTGTCGTCATCATTAACAAAAACAACACTGTTGCACCATTTTAGAAAATTTGTGTTTTGTTCTTGAGTTTGCACAAAGTGGAAGATGGAATGTTTTCATGAAGTACCACCATCTCACTATTTCCATTGTCATGCATTTTCACTTGTAATGTAAACTGGTCTTTGAATGAATATTGAAAGATTTTCAGTCAACTTTTGTGTTGAACCTCACCTAAATCTCTGACAACAGATCTTTCTCTCCTTGCTGTCCATTGACAGCAAATTGACATTTTCTCTGTTTTTAGTTTCAGAAATGTTTGGCTGTAACCCATTACACCACATCATTTCTACTTAATAACGTTAAGTGTTTCAATATTAGTTGTTCATTTGTGTCCCTGAGAAAAACTCACCTGGCTCAATGACCAGATGTAAGGTGGAGTTAAGACGTCCTCTTCTGTTCTGAGCTTCACAGTAATACATCCCACTGTGTTCACTTCTGCTATCAGTGATGGTGAACGTCTGTCCAGATGCTTCTGGTGTGTCTTCACCCTCCCTGTACCAGCTGTAGCTAGCTGCTGGGTTAGCATCACTGCTGCAGGTCAGATTCACTGAATGCCCCTCGATGATCAGACCAGACGGACTCACTGACACTGAGAGAAGCTTAGGAGCATCTGGAAAGCAGCAGTACACGTCATTTAAAAGGGCTTTGGTGGTTGGAAAATGTAAGCAAATCTTATCATGAGCATGCATGAATTGAAATGTAGAAATTATTTTTCCACATCAACTCTCACTGTTTCTGTTGTGAATTGTTCAATCTCCTGATGTTCTAAAAAAACATAACTTCATTCTTATTTGACAGGGAAATTGCAGAGATTATTTGAACTGACAATGAATAAAGAGACATAGCAGTTTGCTGAAATGTGATAGTTTTTGCTTTTAACGCATATTACAGAAACTATTTCTATCAAACTTTCCAACATCTTTTAAACAACCCAATCCAGACACCCTGGATCTGAGGAGTGTTTCTAACTCACACTGGACATCTAAGTATTGTAGCGTAGAGTTGGTCTGTCCATGGTGGTTCTTGGACTGGCAGTAGTAGTTTCCTCTGTCTTTATAGCTGATGGAGGTGAAGTGAAGAAGGCCGTTCTGTTCCTCTGACAGAGTTTGGTTCCCCCTGTACCAGCTGTAGCTAGCTGCTGGGTTAGCATCACTGCTGCAGGTCAGAGTCACTGAGCTTCCCTCCACGATCTCACCAGACGGACTCACCGACACCGAGGGAGGTTTAGGAGCATCTGGAAAAAATGGAAAAAGCTTCAACATTTGGAGATTATTACAATGATTATATCTGCAAAATCTGAACCGGTCAATCATGATCCACCTCCTTCACAGCTTATGATCACTCACATTTCACATCAATCCATGTTCCTTTTGATTTGCTCCACATCAGCTCATATTCAGCCATACAGGAATACTGTCCAGATTCAGAGGACTGGATGGACTGAAAGACGAGCTGCACACCACCCTGAATGAATTGCTGTGCCTTGTACCAGCTGTAGCTAGCTGCTGGGTTAGCATCACTGCTGCAGGTCAGAGTCACTGAGCTTCCCTCCACGATCTCACCAGACGGACTCATCGACACTGAGGGAGGTTTGGGAGCATCTGGAGGAGACATAAAGATTAAAGATGCTGTGATTTCTTCTTCACTCTCTCAATACTGATCTTCCACTGATGTTTAGTTATTATGATAAAATGTGAACTTACACACTGTAGGAGAAGGGAAACGTTCATGTTGTTGTATGGCACAGTGATAGCTGTCTGGAAAACTGAAGGGTTGCAGGAGAACATAGTTTTTCTTTTTCTCTGCAAACTTCTCTCCATTCTTGAACCAGATGTATGAAGGACGATCAGACAGCTGACAGCTGGTCTGACATGTTAGTTCAATCCACTTCAGATTGTCTGGATGGAAAATTGATTTCCTCACACGTATCTGGAGTTGTGGGTCTGTGAGTCAGAAGCAGGAATGTGACATTGTCTCTATAATCACTGGAATAATTTGTGAACATTTGAAGTTTTTTGACTGATTTGTAAAAACTTTACCTGAGACAGACAGTTTGACTCCTGGTGAACCAGTAAATTTTCCTCTTCGATGGTTTGTGATGAACCTGAACTTGTACTCAGCTGAGTCTGTCTCTGTCAGGTTACTAATAATCAGAGTGCAGTTCTTTTCACCGCCTCCATACCTGACACGACTTGAATATTTCCAGTCATTTTTCTGATCCGGTGAAAAACCATTATGCTTCTCTCTGAACCAGAAGGTCCGATCGACTCTGGTTTCATGGTTCTCTATCCTGGTTGGGTATCTGTAAGAGCAGCTTATTTCCACTGTGGATCCTTTCAAAGCACAGATCTCAGTTTCAGGATAATTCAAATCCCAGTGATCATTCACCTCTGTAATAAAGAACACATTAGAAAACATCGTCAGGAAAGGATACATTTAAACAGTTGAACAGCACATTTCCTAAAAAGCTCCAGCAGTTCTCTGTTCAGTGATGAGATGTAAACCATGACTGAGTTTTAGCAATGGTGAGAAGACATCACAAGAAACTGAAATCATATAACAGGGATATTTTTTTCTAAATCAAATTTAAGAGCAGTTAAAATATCATTATCAATGTCTTTTCTTCTCATTAACAATGAACATCAAACAGTAACACGTTCAGTTGAACTCAGAGGAAAAGCAGTTCCTTTCAGCAAAAAACCAAGAAGATTTTTTGTGTCCCTCCAAATGAACTCAGCAATGTGCTTCTATTTATCTATTTATCATTTTATGCTGGAAGCAAATTACAAAAAGGAGACATACAACTGCATACAAAGTATTGTAGACAGTAAATCCTTTTCATGATGCATCACAATGGCTTTAAAGTGAGGGGATGTTTTCCACACGAGGGGCGAAAGGAACTTTTACTTTTTTTTTTTTTTTAATGAAAGCACACAGGCACTTTGCTTTATTACTTGAAAAGTAGGGAATGAAAGAACCTGGTCATTTTCAACAAAACTGATTCAAGCTCAAAACTTCCCAATCAAACAGAAATGGAAAAAACAAAACAAAACAAACGTCAATTTTAACATGTAACCAGCGGCATTTTTTGAGCCATGAGCTGATCATCAATACTTCTCCTTCTGTGACACACATTCAGTTGCTCAATAAATGGCTTCAACTTTTCAGTTAAGAAAAAATCTGGATGAACTTACTCACTGAAGGAGAACGATGCTTCTGGCCTGTCAGACCACAGGAAACACTGGCTGCAGGATCCCATTGATAGAAAAAGGTTTTTGAAGTTTGTCCTGGAATAATTTGGTGATTCTTCATCCAGCTGTAGGAGAAACTATCAGGTAGTGGACAGCTGCTGTCACACTGGAGTTCTGCTGAGTTATAACTTCCAGAGATGTTTGAACTGCTCACCTTCACCTGGAGACCTGGGTGAGCACATCAGCAGCAGGAATGTTGAATTCAGCTTTTCACAGACACACAAATTCAAATTCACCATTCAAAAACCTTTTTGTATTGAATAACACAAGTATGGAGTGAAAATGTTACCTGTAACAGTCAGAGTGACCGGTTGTCCACTATATTTGCCTGTTTCTTGGTTGGTTGTGAACCTGAACCTGTACTTGGCTGAGTCGCTCTCTCTCAGGTCTTTAATTCTCAAGAGGCAGTTGTTGTTTTCACACTCGTACTCCACACGACCTGAATACTCCGGGTCTGATCTCAGATCCACAACGATCCATTCACTCTGTTTTCTGAACCAGAATCTTTCCTTGACAGTAACATTGTTGTCGTGTACTTGTGGAGGGTATCTGTAGCTGCAGCTCATTTCCACTGTGGATCCGATCACAGCACAGATCTCTGTCTGTCTGCATTTTACATCCCAGCCATGTTGACACTGCACCACTGTAACACAGAGCACATGACAGCCACCGTCAACACAGAACACAACTCCACCTTTCAATGCCTTTCTTTTACAGAGTCGATCTGCATTAAACTATCAGAGGGATGAGAAACCATCATGAAGGAGAACTGAGGGATGTTCTTTGAACTCTCCACACAGATGCGCTCTGTCTGATGGAGGAAGGAGGAGCTGACATCTTTTGCACTACAGCATCTCTTTTTTTTTTTTTTGATCTCATCATGCATTTTTTGGGGGCGCTGTTCTCAGAAATACGGTTTGGGGTTTAAAGACTTCCTCTTTTTTTCAGGCAGGACTGGTTTTGACCATGGTCGAGCGCTGAGTCTCAGTTTTTAAGTGTGAGAAGCCTCTTTGGTGGAAAGAAGACAAACTTGACTCGATCAGGTTTTCCAAAAATTGGTTTGTGTTTCACAAGAACACAAAATCATATCAATCGGGGAAATAAAATATGGGGTAATCATAAAACTGAGGAGTGTTCGCACCCATCAGTCTATTGTTGTGTACTTCAGACCTCAAAAATGCAAAGAAAAAAAAAAAGTAGCCACAAATTGGTGGAGATCAAGAGCTCTTCCACAACGAGCACAAATCACTGAATTAATGATTTAATTATGTAAAGATTTGTGATGCTACTGACCAATTGCCAAACGAACATTTATTAAAACATATCAGCGATTTTCCACAAATGATCTGTTGGAGCTTTGACAATAAAATCATCACATTTACAAGCCTCATGGTTTACGTAAGAAACAAACTGTGCAAAACACTGAAAGGGCAGACGAAAAAGACTCAAAGCATATCAACAATTTTGAGCATGAGAACAAAGCGTAACTTACAAGTCGACCGTATGTCCATCTCCGTCATTTTACATGTTCACGTCTTTAACATGGTGATGTGAGATTTATCCAGTAGCTTAATACCATTTCTGTTTCAATCTTAATATCTAACAAGTAGAAGTTTCCACCACACAGTCTGTACCGTACCTGTCACTGAGAGAAGAAGAGTCAGGAATCCACAGACTGCTGCCGTCAAACCCATCGCTGGTCTCCTCATGTTTCTGTGAGTCCGTCAGAGATGTTTGCAGATGAATAGTGTTGGTTTGGAGACAGTGACGCAAAAAATACTGGAAACTACAACAGAAAAGGAAGTCGTCTTGATGGCAGCAACTCTGCATGTATGAGGAAGAATGTAAGTGCCACGTGTCCTTCCTCATTTAATTCATTTGTATTCATGGTCAGATACAGAATGACAATCTTAACACATATTTTAAATATGAAGGAGATCATGTTAAAGACTTATCAGTAAACTAACCTTTGTCATGCACGTCTTAATTTGAAGAAAAAGTTCCTTCAACTTCATTTCTTTCAAATGGAGAGCTGCTCATTGTCAATGACAAAACAATATGTCACCAAAACCTCACAGGCAGGTTTCCAGAGTTTCAGTCACATTAAAGATACACAAAATCACTCATAGAATAAATATATTTTATTTAAACACATCTCCTTCCTGCTCTTCCTCACATGCTTGGACTGCTGAGTTTGAGGTGGGAGTCTGAGGAGAGCCATCCGGGTCTCAACGGCCTCCTGCCGGACGCGGATGCTGGCAGAGAGTTCTCGTACTGCTGGAAGACTGTTCGTATGTGGTGTGCGTAGAACCACAGATAAATGCCGCAGTTGCACAGAGCTGGTGGAGGGATGTCGTACGTGAAGCAGAGACGGCGTTCTGTTCTGCTGCAATTCGGTGTGATCTCACTGATATCTTGCATCGTCGCAGACAGTGGGAGGAATGAAAAGAAAAAGAAGAAATAATGATATGTCGGATGCAGTTCTATGTGGACTGCCCCGCACGGCTGCGTATGCATTACTCAGTGCAAAAAGCAGGTGAATCATGATTTCTACCTGTGATTTTGAGCAGGATGGCATCTGGACTGCAGCGTGATTTAAAAAGTTGTTATTTCAGACCATCAAAGAACCTATCCTGCCGTCATATCTACTGATTGACAATGAGGAGGAATAAATGACACAAGGAGGATTGATTGATTGCAGATTGCAAATGTTGGAGATTGGTCACTGGTCAGTCCAACCCCGCACCTGCCAGTCTGCAATAAAACATGAAACATGTTTCATATTTTGAAAGAAACGTTTTGGACAGTCTCAGAAAGCTTCTTACTGTGTCGCATTATTTTTGCATCATTTCAAAACGCATTTCATAAAGCATGAACCAGTCAGTTTGCCTTCTCAGTTCGTTGTGAACGGGAGGACCTCACACCAGCACAATGACACCATCAGAACATTGAAAAGAAACTGCAGGAGAGCTGAGAGGAGACGGAGGAAATCTAAATTTACAGTTCACTATGAGATTTTACAACAACAACTCAAAATTTATAATAACTCAGTCAAACAGGCAACTTCCCATTTCTTCAAACTTATCTAAGTCTGTAGAAACTACTCTGGTTCCTCTTCTCCATCTTTAACACTTTGACAGGCACTAATTTTAATCGAGCATTTAAGGCTCCAACAGACGCTCTCTGTGAGAGCTTTGCAGACCACTTCAGAACTAAAATCATGAACATCAGGTTCAGTCTTTTACCTCAACAGGTTTTATCAGTGAAGACAGCTGAACCGTTGTCCATGTCTGAGGAAACACTGGACAGTTTTGACTTGGTTGATGAAGCACTCTTGGTCGAGTTTTCTCCCAAATAAAACCAACAACCTTCCTTTATGATCCCATTCCCACACCACTTTTAAAATCATTTCAGGGATTCTTTGAGTAACAGTTTTTAAATTTCATGAATTGCTCTCTTCAGACGGATGTCTTCCCCACTGCCTTTAAAACACGGTGGTGAAGCAGAAAAAGCGCAATTTGAATCCTAATGTTCTTAATAACGACAGACCTGTATCCAAATTACCGTATTGGCCCGAATATCAGACAATATTTTTTTTCCAGAAATTGTATTCTCAAAAACAGGGTCGTACTATAATCGAGGACTGGATTGTCATTACACATCCGTGCCGCTAGATAGAGCCAAAGCACCGGTGACCACGAAGCGAATGGAGCGTCTGATACCCCTTTCCCACTGGCCAAAAAACCTGTTTAAACCTGCTTATAATCGGCTCCTTGTGGCAGTGGGAAAGTGTTTAAACTGGATTCCGACCCGGGTCGGTCAACCCTGCAACCGACCTGGGTTTTAATCAGCTTAGCTTCGATCGGCTTTTAGTTAGAAAGCCAGACCCGAGTCGACGCGGTAATTTACGTGATGACATCGACGTAGCATGCCTACGTTCGCGCGCTTGTTGTTGTTTGTAGACACAGTGAGACCCAGCATTGGCAAGATAGCGAGACCAGAGAGCTCCTCTTGATCTGTGGGGAAGAGGAGATCCATCTCCAGGTAACGGGGACTGAGCTCTGTGCATTGTTTACTTTTGCTTTGCTGTGTCGCGTTGATGATGTCATCAACGTGGGACATCATCAGCGCGGGAAAACTCAGCCTGCAGGCGATTAAACCCGGGTCTGCAGGCAGTGCTTATTGTTGCTTATTTTGAGAAAGAGAATGACTGTGTCCGAATGTCCACACTATGCCTTCACCTCAATCACTATATAGTAGGAGTGTAACGGAACACAAAAGCCACGGTGCGGTACACACCTCGGTGTGAGGGTCACGGTTCAGTATGTTTTTCGGTACAGTGGGGAAAAAGAAACAAAAGCTCACATATCAGTGTTTCCTGCAGGATAAAAGTTTGGCCAGGGGTGGAACGTGTCGGGGGGAAAGACGAGCGTTGCCGAGAGTTGCCGAAGGGGGGGCCGGGGGCGGGGGTCGTTTGTTCATGTTTGGATCTGTTTGTTGTTCTTCTTCTGTGGTAATGGTGGTCGCTGGCAGCTTTTCAGCTCATTACCGCCACCTAAGGTTGTAATCAGGACTCGCTTTTTTTTTTTTTTTTTTTTTAACTCACTTGTGTATTCGTCGTGTTATTGTGTGTACTGACCCGTGACCCCCGACCAGTGACCCCCGTATCGTGACGGTACGGGACGAATACAAATACCGTTACACTCCTACTATATCGGGCGCTTATATAAGTCTACATAGTGGACTTTATAGTGCCCTGAATCCGTTGATGATTCGGACACGCAGCTCCCTACTTTTTCCCTCAGCGCTGATCACGTGACCCCCCGGCCGGTACCATGGTAACCAGACGCTTTGTAATATTTTATTTAAATGTTTCCTTGTTCTGCATTTTACTTTCCTTGTCATCTTTCTAGTCATTGAAGAATAAATAAAAATAAATTATTAAATTATTCCCGGCTCGCACTGCTGATCTTCCGCTTTTTTGCTGGAGATTCGCAAGGCATGATGGGTAAGATTGAGCCGTCTAGGGACCATCGATGCTACTATTTTTCAAGATGCATTGTGGGAAGTTTGTAGTGCCCTTCAAATGGCATCTTCACTGTGTAGTGCCCTCTATAGGACATCCGGACGCAGCCAATATATTTCTTATTTAATGCTGCAGCAATATTTTTTGATCTTAGAGCACATGAAATGTTACCTCTGTTGTGAGTTTTAGAGTTTAGAATATTTATACAATAAAGAGTTGTTTTATGAGTAACCTTATATTATCATTATTAATAATTAGTAATTATTAATTAATAATTATAATAATACATTTTATTTACAACACAGTTTACACTTGATTCCAAGTCTCAAAGTGCTGCAGACAAAATAATTAGATAAAATACATCAGTCAAGAAAAAAATACAAAGATAAAAATATCACTGCCTAGCAGTAGGCTTTTCTAAAAAGATGGATTTTGAGGTCTTTCTTAAAAGCTTCCACCGTCTGTGGGGCCCTGAGGTGTTCTGGAAGAGCGTTCCACAGACAGGAAGCGGCGGCCTCAAAGGCTCGGTCCCCCATGGTGTTGAGCCGTGTCCTGGGCGGGGGCAGACGGTGTTGTTGGCCTGTCCGGGTCCTGGTGGAGGTGTGTGGTGTGAGCAGGTCTGTGAGATAAGTGGGGGCATCACCATGGAGACGGTGGAGACTGTTATTGTCTTCATCATATTGTGACGCTGGAGTGGCAACTTCAAGCGGAAATGATGAGCTGTCCTGAGAGTTCAACCCACCAAAGCTTTACTGTTAATACAACCAAGCAACGGCCCGCACCTCCCCCTGCCGGCACGCAGGCCAGGCGTCTCCCCGGCCGACCCCTCTAACACCCGGTCCGACAGGACGAAAGCTAAACTTAACATAAAAAGACGGGAAAACGTGGCAACAGCACACAACACACACCAAACATGACTGTAACAGAAAGGAACACAAATAAACACGCATAAACACAAACATGGCCAGAAACGGCCCCAACAGTCCCCCTTCCCACAATGCCTTGCGGCCCAGAACACAGTCAATGTGGGCAGCGACCCCCAGCGGCCCCCACGGCTGCTGCAATATTTCTATTTTCACCAAATGATATTTGAAAAATTACATCAATTTCTCTGTTTTCCAAATGTTTTCCAGAGGAAGCTCAGTCCGCTGTTAGAGCGACTTGAAACGCCATAAAGTTGCACAGGACAGTGCTTAGTAGAACCACCCACCACACGCATCTGAGTTTGTTTAAAGTGTGTTGTTCTTGTTTTTATATAAATGAAAACAATTGAAATTACAACAAAAATGCAAAATCAGCAATGAGCAAAAGTTGTTATTCTGCACAGAAAATACATTACTTACACTTGTATGACATTAAAAAGCATTTTTTTTTTAAATCTGAAAACTTTTATTTACAAAATAATAAATGATTCCATATTGTGTGTGTATGTGTGGTGTGTTTGTGTTTAAATTGTGTATGGCAGGTAAATTAGGGATGTCATGTACAATATTTGTACAATATTTATCACTGAACTCAACATTTGTCATGTATCAACTGAAAACATTGTTCAGCTTCAGTATTGTGAGAGTTGTGTTGGTGAGTGCAAACATCAACACACCAGGCTACATCATGGAATTACTGACTGTGACGACTTCATTGGAAAAAAATGGGAAAAAGAGATGTTTATAAGGAACATCTGTTTACTGTCAAAAACTTCATGAGAACAAGTCAAACATCAAATTAAGAGTTTCAAAGTCACACTAATCAGTGCCTTGCTCATGCGCTGTTAAAACTGCTCATGTTCAGTTGGAGAAGTCATCTGTGTGTTCCAGAGCAGATAACATCTGTGAAACCAGTTCACCTGAGAACCCTACAACACACACAACAAATGTCTTGGTTTTTCAACAGCATTATTCACTTTGAGTGGAGCGTTCTCTCTGAATCCAGGAGCTCAAACCTGAATGACTTTCACTGAAGGTCTTCCTGCTCCTCTGGACCGTCTGGATTCAAGTCTGCAGTGTTCTCATAACCAGGATGAGAGTCCAGCTGATGAGGGAAGATGACACAGTGACTTTTAATAAAACTCATTTATCAGACTAACTAATGCGTCAGCAGTGACAACATTCCAGATCGAGGTAAATTATTTCTTTTTGCTTTGATTTAAATTCAAGAATTTTTACTTTCCCCATATTTGTCCAGCACATTGGGATGGTTTTTTTTTTTTTATTTTTTTTCAAATCTCCAGGATGTCTCACCTCGATCGCCTCCATGCATTCATGAGTTTCAGTTGGTGAGCTGCCAGATTTCTTCTTTCTGGATTGAAAAACAACATCTACTTCCACATTCTGTTCATTTCAATTTGTGACTTTAAAACAAAAGAACTCCGTAAGAAAATTAAAAAAAAACAACTAATTGACGTGACTGAGGTTGAACTGTTTTACTTGATCCAAAGACCCAGGACGGGTAGAAGAATCAGCATCAGAACCACCAGAACCAGACGGATGATATGCTTTGCTTGAAAAAAAAAAAAAAAAAAAAAGGATTTCAGTCTCACCAGTTGGAATAGATCAAGGATCCAGTCTACCACGTCATTCTGTTTTGAGGATTATCAGACTCTGATTCACATTGACAAAGGACATGAATGTCTCACTACTGTCTTTACAACAGTGACCCATCATCTATAATGTCACTTTAATAATTTATCAATCTGATGAAAGTTGGAGGTTTGTCTTCCTCCACTGTTCTGAGCCTCGCAGGAATAATTTCCACTGTGTTCATTCCTCAAGTTCATGATAGTGAAAATTTGTCCAGATGCTTTTCGTGCATCTATATCATTCTATTTTCTGTCTTTGGTTCAAAAATCTTTGGCTTTAACTCATTAGCCCATATAAAGGCACTCCTACTTCATAATGTGACGGGTTTCAATATCAGTTGTTTATTTTTGTCCCTAAAAAAAAAAAAAAAACTCACCTGGCTCAATGACCAGATGTAAGGTGGAGTTAAGACGTCCTCTTCTGTTCTGAGCTTCACAGTAATACATCCCACTGTGTTCGGTTCTGCTATCAGTGATGGTGAACGTCTGTCCAGATGCTTCTGGTGTGTCTTCACCCTCCCTGTACCAGCTGTAGCTAGCTGCTGGGTTAGCATCACTGCTGCAGGTCAGAGTCACTGAATGTCCCTCGATGATCCGACCAGACGGACTCACTGACACTGAGAGAAGCTTTGGAGCATCTGGAAATATGGATATTTGGAGATTATCATTAATATTTCTGCAAAATCTGAACCGGTCAATCATGATCCACCTCCTTCACAGCTTATGATCACTCACGTTCCACATCAATCCATGTTCCTTCAGATTTGCTCCACATCAGCTCATATTCAGCCATACAGGAATACTGTCCAGATTCAGAGGACTGGATGGACTGAAAGACGAGCTGCACACCACCCTGAATGAATTGCTGTGCCTTGTACCAGCTGTAGCTAGCTGCTGGGTTAGCATCACTGCTGCAGGTCAGAGTCACTGAGCTTCCCTCCACGATCTCACCAGACGGACTCACCGACACTGAGGGAGGTTTAGGAGCATCTGGAGGAGACATAAAGATTAAAGATGCTCTGATTTCTTCTTCACTCTCTCAATACTGATCTTCCACAGATGTTTAGTTATTATGATAAAATGTGAACTTACACACTGGAGGAGAAGGGAAACGTTCATGTTGTTGTATGGCACAGTGATAGCTGTCTGGAAAACTGAAGGTTTGCAGGAGAACATAGTTTTTCTTTTTCTCTGCAAACTTCTCTCCATTCTTGAACCAGATGTATGAAGGAGGATCAGACAGCTGACAGCTGGTCTGACATGTTAGTTCAATCCACTTCAGATTGTCTGGATGGGAAATTGATTTCCTCACATGTATCTGGAGTTGTGGGTCTGTGAGTCAGAAGCAGGAATGTGACATTGTCTCTATAATCACTGGAATAATTTGTGAACATTTGAAGTTTTTTGACATTAGTGAAAACTTTACCTGAGACAGACAGTTTGACTCCTGGTGAACCAGTAAATTTTCCTCTTCGATGGTTTGTGATGAACCTGAACTTGTACTCAGCTGAGTCTGTCTCTGTCAGGTTACTAATAATCAGAGTGCAGTTCTTTTCACTGCCTTCATACCTGACACGACTTGAATATTTCCAGTCATTTTTCAGATCCAGTAAAACATCATTATGCTCCTCTCTGAACCAGAAGGTGTGCTCGACTCTGGTTTCATGGTTCTCTATCCTGGTTGGGTATCTGTAAGAGCAGCTTATTTCCACTGTGGATCCTTTCAAAGCACAGATCTCAGTTTCAGGATAATTCACCTCCCAGTGATCATTGACCTCTGCAATAAAGAACACCAAAAACACAAGTACTTTTCTTTACCCCCTTGTGTCGCTCCAAATGAACTTTCAAATGAACTAACATGTAACCAGCTGCATTTTTTGAGCTATTTATTGATCATCAATACTTCTCTTTATGTGACGAACATTCAGTTGCTCAATAAATGGATTCAACTTTTCAGTCAAAGGTATAGTGGAGGATGTTCTTAGCCAATGAATTACGGGATGCAAATCTCAACTATTGGTCCTCCAACATGTCAATCACGCTGGAGAAATGCTTGTGTAACGCCGTCAAGCGCGCTCGTTCCTGTTATCTGCGCATTCAGAGTGTTTATGTCGCCCGTGAGCTTCGGTTTCAGCCAGTCAGTGTAGCGCCACAGAGTTCACTGCATACTTCGAAATGGCAGAAAGTCGCAAGAGGAAAACTGTGCACGAAGTTTATGAGAAGAAGAGAAAGGCCTCGGAAGGCCCCGACATTTGACAGGCGTTTCTTCGGGCGGAGCAGTAGAGTAGGCAGGATGGTCTTTCACATCCGTGTTTTTCAAAAAGCGAGTAACAGACGTTTGGCTTCGACTTTTCGAGAAAATCCTCTGTTATGCCTTCAAGAAAAAATCTGGATGAACTTACTCACTGAAGGAGAACGATGCTTCTGGCCTGTCAGACCACAGGAAACACTGGCTGCAGGATCCCATTGATAGAAAAAGGTTTTTGAAGTTTGTCCTGGAATAATTTGGTGATTCTTCATCCAGCTGTAGGAGAAACTATCAGGTAGTGGACAGCTGCTGTCACACTGGAGTTCTGCTGAGTTATAACTTCCAGAGATGTTTGAACTGCTCACCTTCACCTGGAGACCTGGGTGAGCACATCAGCAGCAGAAATGTTGAATTCAGCTTTTCACAGACACACAAATTCAAATTCACCATTCAAAAACCTTTTTGTATTGAATAACACAAGTATGGAGTGAAAATGTTACCTGTAACAGTCAGAGTGACCGGTTGTCCACTATATTTGCCTGTTTCTTGGTTGGTTGTGAACTTGAACCTGTACTTGGCTGAGTCACTCTCTCTCAGGTCTTTAATTCTCAAGAGGCAGTTTTTGTTTTCACACTCGTACTCCACACGACCTGAATACTCCGGGTCTGATCTCAGATCCACAACGATCCATTCACTCTGTTTTCTGAACCAGAATCTTTCCTTGACAGTAACATTGTTGTCCTGTACTTGTGGAGGGTATCTGTAGCTGCAGCTCATTTCCACTGTGGATCCGATCACAGCACAGATCTCTGTCTGTCTGCATTTTACATCCCAGCCATGTTGACACTGCACCACTGTAACACAGAGCACATGACAGCCACCGTCAACACAGAACACAACTCCACCTTTCAATGCCTTTCTTTTACAGTCGATCTGCATTAAACTATCAGAGAGATGAGAAACCATCATGAAGGAGAACTGAAGGATGTTCTTTGAACTCTCCACACAGATGTGCTCTGTCTGATAAATGGAAAAAATAAATGAAAAAAAATAGACTCGGCGGTCTCTTGTAGTTGAGAGCAACACAAAGCACATTCCAATAGGTAGGTGTTTAAGACCACAGCATTCTGATGAAGATAATATTTTTTAAGGTTTCACTGACTCACCAGTGGCTCCGATGTTCCGATGTTAGGTTTTGGGTAGTACCACTAGCAGCTAGCATAGTGTTTAGCATACTGTTTAACTTCCCTCCAAAGAGTTCAGATCAAGGGCCCTGGGGCAGTCACCCCAGGGCCCACAAGGTCATAGGGCCCCGTTTCATGTGATGTGTTCACATTTACTCGTACATAAATTATTATAATAAAATGTGCAGTGTGTGCCAGAAGGTATACCATATGATTGTGGGCTCCAATTTGCCAATTCTTACATTACGACTGTCCATGAATGCATCAGAGCTGTAAGCCAGCGCTGATTGGCTGTGCGGCATGAAGGAGTTTTTTCTTTTGCACTTGATCTGAACTCTTTGGAGGGAAGTTAAACAGTATGCTAAACACTATGCTAGCTGCTAGCGGTACTACCCAAAACCTAACATCGGAGCCACTGGCGAGTCAGTGAAACCTTCAAAATATTATCTTTATCAGAATGCTGAGGTCTTAAACACCTGCCTATTTGAATGTATCTTGTGTTGCTCTCAACTATAAGAGACCACCAACTTTATTTTTTTTTCTAATATACGTGAATTCCAAAAGATATAGATAGCTGTGTCTATATCTATCTGAATAGATTGTGTAATTTTAGACCAGCTGTGTTCATTTTATATTCAGGCTGCATCAAAGATGGTACAAATTTAGCCCGTTATCTGAGATTTCAGCACCATGGACAGCGAACGCTCTGAGATTGACACCTGACGGCCAGCGCCCACATACTACGGAATGGCTGCGCTGTGCCGCGCAGGTCGCAGCCCTCACACAGCACTGGCTGCTTTCTGAGGCATAGAGGTTTGCTTGGCTCAATTAAAATGAGCATTAATGTGTTGTTTGACGGTAGGATGAGGTATTGTTTGAATGGTAAAATTACTATCATAAGGGCCCGTGGAGAATGCTCCGCCCCCTCTGTACTGAGACCCACGCTCCGCCTCTGCGGAGAACTGAAGGATTTTCTTTGAACTCTCCTTTCTTTGAACGAGGAACTTACATTTTTTGCACAGCAGTATCTGTTTTTTTTTTTTTTTTTTAAATCTCCTCATACATTTTTTTTTCAGTTTTTCTCAGAAATACGGTTTGGACTTTAAAGACTTCCCTTTTTTTTTTTTTTTTTTTGAGGCAGGACTGGTTTTGACCGTGGTCGAGCGCTGAGTCTCAGTTTTTAAGTGTGAGAAGCCTCTTTGGCAGCAAAAAGACAAACTTAGGGTCAGTGTTCTAAATTTTGCTTTGTTAAGTCGAAATGAATTTATATTGACTCGATCAGGTTTTCCAAAAATTGGTTTGTGTTTCACAAGAACACAAAATCATATCAATTAAGGAAATAAAATATGGGGTAATTTTAAAACTGAGGAGTGTTTGCACCCATCAGTCTGTATGACTGTGTACTTCAGACCTCAGAAATACGAAGAAAAAAAATTGCCTCGAATTGGTGGAGATCAAGAGCTCTTCCACAAATCATCGAAGTAATAATTTAATAAGGTAAAGATTTGTGAGGTTACTGACCAATTATCAAATCATCTATCAGAACATATCAGCTTTTTCAAACATTCCAGTATAAACCTCAAGAATACCACAAAGGATCTCTTGTAGCTTCCGAAAACAGAAAAACTTACAAAGGTTGAAGTCGCCCGTATGTCCATCTCCATCATTTTACATGTTCTCGCCATGAAGATGTTTATGTGAGACTTATCCAGAAGCTGAATACAATTTCTATTTCAATCTAGAAGTTTCCACCACACAGTCTGTACCGTACCTGTCACTGAGAGAAGAAGATTCAGGAATCCACAGACTGCTGCCGTCAAACCCATCGCTGGTCTCCTCATGTTTCTGTGAGTCCGTCAGAGATATTTGCAGATGAATAGTGTTGGTTTGGAGACAGTGACACACAAATAATACTGCAAACTGCAACAGAAAAGGAATCTGTCTTGATGGCAGCAACTCTGCATGTATAAGGAAGAATAGAACTGCCACCTATTCTTCCTCATTTAATTCATTTGAATTCATGATCAGATACAAAATGGCACTCTGATGACAATCTCAACACATATTTTAAAAGAGATAGGGGTGGTCTGGTTTAGGACTGTGTCATCCACAACTTCTAAACTTGTAGAAAAAAATCCTTTCAACTTCATTTCTTTTAAATGAAGATTTGCTCGATTTTTCAAACCTGTTGACTATGTTGATAATGAACACGTGAAGCTGTGAATTAAAGACCTGAGTTCTTGGACAGTCTTGGAGAGACAGCTCTTCTTCAAAACAAACACCAGGTTCAAACATAAATTGCCGTATAAACACTACACTACACTACACTGCACTTTGTATTTAGTGTCAGCGTTCTTTGGTTGAAGCTCATGAACAACTTTCTTGTTGCTTCATGTGGCTTGATACTGTATGTTCTGGAAAATCAGGTGTAGACAGTCAGCTGTTCACACCCCGATGCTGAGCTGGAGTAATCAAGATGAGGGACCTTCCTATTGATTATGTCCTGTTGATGACAATAATCTACTGTATATTCTGAAATGAATCAAACACAATCCTCCGAGTGAATCAAAAGGAATCAGAAACTTAGATCAAATTATTTTAATAGCTCATTTATTTAATTTGATTTCCTTCTTCAATCAGTTGGAATCAGACAACACCCCTGTCTGGAATACCATCAGAACAAGTCAACAAGTCAACTGCTTTCAAAAATGGTCTCAATCATAAGACACTGAAATATCACAATATCTCTTGACATTTCCAAATGGCAAGACAATCTCAGCATTGACACATTAATTTTTTACAAACATTTTAGAGAACCAAACAACAAAATGCATCTTTATGCAATAGCAGGTTCTTCACAGAGTTCAATATACAGGACAGATGATGCTGTGTTCCTACAAATATATGTTCAAGGTGGTCTTCCAGATAATTACCTGCATGCACTTTGACTGTGTGCACCAGTTCAAACACTTTAGAGGATCTGTGCAGACCTGATTCATCCTCACCTGCACTTTGGTTGATGGATGGGTGGGTGATGGGTGGACAGATGGATGGACAGTCTATCAATAAATGGATAAATAATAATGGATGATGGATAGAAGATGGGGAGAACAAAGGATTAAGGTGGATTAAGGTGGATGGATGGACTGACAGTCTGAGGGACGAATGGATCAATATTTATCAGGTTTACATCCATATAAAGTTGACACACATCAGGTGAGGTTGGGTTAGAAATTGTCATTGTGTTCCTCTGGCCTTGTTGACTGTGCTGTACAGTTCAGACGGATCTTGTCGGACATCCTGGTTCTTGTTTCTGAGATGCACAAATAATAGAAGTCAGCTGATTCAACAAAAGCACAAAAACAACCGTACAGAACTGAGTTCTTGGTAATTCATGTGGATATTATAAATGAGTGAGAAGCTGCTCACCTCAGGGCTGCATTCTTCAGTTTGACAGCAGAGTATTCTGTAAGATCCTCGTCCTTCATGTTTCTGTGAGTCTGATCTGCTCTCATGTTGCAGTGAGGAGGGTCTGTCTGGTTGTTAATGAAGTGGATGCTGGCGTAGTGAAGGTGAAACTGCTCCTCTGGCTGTGCAGCATCAGGCAGCCTCTGCAGGATGAAACAGCTTTGACGTCATGCCACAGAAGATTTAAGTTTAAGTTAAAGAAATGAAGTTTCTATAATAATGACTGAGAATTAAAGTAACTATTTGAAGTAAACAAAAAAATAAAAAAAATCCACTCCAAATGATCATTTTCATTCATTGTGTTACTGTAATTTTGCAGAGACACCCATGTGCTTCCAGCACGGTGTGAGCTTAGTTTTGTTATTCAGCTGAAGCTGTGTCAGCTAACTGAAGGAAAATTGCTCAATTCTCTGGATGTTGGTGCTTTTTGATAGAAACAGCTTCATGAACTCATGACAGAGAAGGTGAGCTCCGATGAAATATCAACACCCAGACAGCAGCAGACAACTCTTAGAAAGGGAAGATAACTGATTCAAAGCTGCTAATACCTCAAAGCGACTGTGGACACTGAGGAGTCAAATAAATACAAAGATACTTGTGAAAAATGAAGGCTTCTCATAGATGTTGAGGAATGGAAGCAAAAAAGAATGATATGAAAACATGAAATCACTGAAAACAAGATAGAAGGATATTTCTCAAGGGAGTTCAAACTTCTTTTAATGTCGTATAAGAATATGACCGTCTCACCTGACCCATGTTGTCCGGTCTGTCTTCAGGCTCTGATGATTCCTTCAGAACTCCCTTTTTACTAATTAGAAGAATGGACAATCAGCAAGCAGCTGTACTGACTTGTTAAGACATACTGGTTTGTCAGATTCCTGATTTAATTGGTTCCCTTTTGGTGGGGCTGACAATCTTTCACTTGGTGATACAAACACAATATTTGGCACACAAGTGCTTCAGAACCGACTCTTAGAAAAGCACATTACCTATTTGAAAATGAAAAATGGCTGACATTTTTTTCGAGATGGCTGCCCTTCGAAGCAGTTTTTAAGTGTTTGAGCTTTCTTTGCTCTGAATAAGTCTATTTTGATGCTCGATGCATCAAAATATATTTTTTTGGAGTGTGAGAAATGCAATTCTGCATTTAGAAAATCTAAATTATTGAATATTTTGATGATACAAGGGGAGTTATACTTCGCCAATATATAGAGTACTGTTAACTTCGATTCTGTGTTTTACAAACAATGTAAAAAAAATAAACTGACTTGTGTGTTGTTTGAATCAGGAAATGACTTTCTGTTGATGTACACCTTCAACTGGTTCTTGTTTTAGTATTAGCAGGCACACAACTGCATTGAAGTGATAGATTTGCTTTGTCCTGGCAGCTGCATTTTGTCAACTGCTCACAAGTCAGGACAAGGGGTGGAAGGGTTTCCCAGAGAACCTGCTCAACCTCACCATTTTTTAACCAGCGCCAGTAACTTACTTACTTACCCCCAGTAAGTAAACACCACAGTCAGTGAAGGTGTGAATGGAAAACACTGTAGACTTTATCTGGGACCAGATTCACCATCATATCATCAACAGAAAACCACCCAAAGGACTAATCCTGACCACACACAACCCAGATCATTTCTAAGCCTGCATTCTGAGGAAAAGCAAAGACATTCACTGCAACAACGAACATATCTATGTCACATGCCATAACCGAGAAAGACTTCATCTGTTGATTGCATGAATGCATGAATAGCATGAACAGCATGAACATGTGAAGATTCTGAAGACAGCTTTTTCAAAGTTGCAAGGACCTTCAAGGTTGATGGGCTTGTTTTGTAAGATTCTACTCTCCTTAGTGTATGTCGATCTCTATCAGCGTGGCAGTCCTACAACTAACTAAACTCCTGTTTAAGATTGATACAGGGCTTATCAGGCAGCATTTGAGACACTAAAGTATATTCCAAACTATAGTGACTGCACCACGACAGCAGTTCGTAAACTACAACTACAGCTGGTACAGCACAAGCCAACACTGAACCCCATGCAGAGTCTCACAGCAGTCCTGTCATCAACGTGTCCTGGGTGACCTTTGACATCACTTTTATATAATTATACAAGCCAAAAGAATGTGATCACAGCATTTCACTGAATGACTATGGATGTTTAACCTTGCATAGCAGATGGACCTGCCTGATTCAGTTCCTAAATCCTGCAGATCCCATCTTGTAGCGCTCCATAGACCAATGATTTCACTCTGTTAAAATTTCACCGGCCCAATCAGGGGAAAGAGGCGGGAGCTGCGGGAGGAGCGGAAGTGACGAGAAGACGTGACGACAGCGGGAAGCGCCCAAAAGTTTGAAAACACTGGCGGCATGCGAAGCGATCTCCGTGGACACGCCAATATCTGCAGTTTTATAAGAAAGCAACTCAATTTCTTCTTTGAAAGAGGAGCACAGAACTTCACTTCAAGTCTTTTTGTCAGGAAACGATGTCTGCTGCTTCTCAGCAGCAGCGCACGTAAGCTCCGTCACACCGTGGCTTGATGCGGATTAGTCTGTGGTGAGTGTGTCGCGTGTCAATTAGAACGGTCGTCCAATCGCCGGCTATGGATTGTTTTGAAGGTCCCGCCTCTGAAATCAAATCGGAAGAGCGGCTACCCAGATGGACTTGTGTAATATTTCCGTGGTGGACATATGAAACTGTCCATCTGGCGTGTCAGGTTAATGGATGTTGCCCTTCAACTTAAAGCTAGGGTAGACGATGTTTTCCAAAAGCACTTTTAGTCATACTGAGTGAAATGCTCCCTGCCCTCTGGGAGAAGTCAATACATTATGTGTACGGAAAAAGGTGCTGATAAAATTTGACCACTGTAGCGGCCACAGGAGTGTAAAAACTCCGACCAATCGTATTGCACGGACCGCTCTTAAGAAACCAATCAAATCCCTTTGCCGTTCTACCAGCCCCCTGCGCGTACATTTCAATGGCGTGCACTGGCCCTGGTTCAGAGCGCGCGCGCATTGCCCAGGCGCTCTCGGCGCTCGTGGCTCGCATGAAAAATAGAACAAAGCCGAGCGGGCGCGCTGTGCTCCTATGCGCGTTGTGTGCGGCAGTCAGAAAGGTTAATAACATTGGAGGCGATCACAAACTCCGTGCGCGAGGCACTTCCGCGTCCAGTGCGTTTGCTCCCAACGGGAGCTCCTCCAATGGGGTGGGAGCTGGGCGGAGCCTTGGGGAGATGCTACATTCGTGCTACATGCTAGTTTTCCAAGATCGTCGACCCTAGCTTTAATGCAACATCTGTGATCAGACGGCTTCCGAAAATGTTAATTTCGAGTTTCATAACATCCGCCATCTTGCAAACTGACAGCTATATTGGAATTCAACTGACATTACTCCATTTTCTATTCAGAATACTGTATATTCATTTTGATATGTGGGTCATTAATGCTGTTCATTCAAGTTCTACTTTGAAGAAATTTTTTTTGCATTTTAGTGAGGCGGCCATATTGAAAAATGGTGGCCATCCTGGATTTCCAGCTAGATAACGAACTTTTCTGAAAAAGTACATCTTGAACATTGTTTGTGCAAAATTTGGTGCTTGTACCACCAACTGAAATAATAATGGAATAATGTCTTAATCTGCTGTACAATATAAAATAAAACGGATACTCACCGAATCCACAGGAATACAGTGGCGAATGCAACAGTCAGGAGGACAGCAGCAATCATTCCAACAGCAATGTATTTCCCTGATCCTGGAGACACTGATCAAAATATACCACTGACCGTTAATAGCAATATGCAGCAGGTGTAGAGGGATCAAAAAAACACATTAAAGGGGCTGCATCGTGCAAAATTCACTTTTTGTATGTTTTAACCTTGTTATATAGTTATGTTCTCACCAAAAACACCCCCAAAGCGTTTTTTCCTTCGTGCCTGTGTTTGAGCTTTCCTCGTGTTTCAGCTGCTCAGAGAGGCAGCCCCTCCCACACCCGTGAAAACGCTCTGTTTCCCACGTTCACGTCACACGGTGAAGATGGCTCCCCTGAGCCCCCCTCCCAAAGGCCCTCGGCAATCAGCGTTGGTGCTTTTTGTAACTCCGATTACGAGGATAAACTTTCACCATCGTCTGAAAGCAACAGTCAAGCAAGAGCAAGAGTCTGAAGGGTCTGCGCTTGGTGAGTTTCTAATTGGAAAAGACGTTTTCGCGTGTCTTTGTGTGTAGAGAAGCTCGAGCTAAAGGGCTAAAGCTAATCAGCGTATTTGTTTTGAAGCACTGATTGGTTGAAGTCCGCTGTCAGTCAAAGTCCACAGGGGGAGAGGCGGGATTTTCAGTGACACAGAGCGTTTTCTCTTCCAGGTTTCAGAATTAGCCCCAGAAAATCTTTTATTTCACACAAAATTACTTTTCCTCAGCGCCAAAAATAAACTATTACCATGTTAATGCCATTTCTAGGGTTTGAACTGGCTAAAAAAGCAGGATACAGCCTCTTTAAGGCTGATTGGTGTCTGCAGGATGATTAGCAAGTGACTAGTTTTTCTCTGAGATTGTGATTTTATTGACAGACCAAATCACTGTGGTTGGTTAATGTTGCTTCCTTCAGTTATGAACTTTGAACCATGATTTGAATCAAATTTAAGTCATTTTTACATACAAGCAGCATTGAGGTGGGTCAGTGACAGGAGGTTCTCTAGTTTTTTTAACTGAGTGCTCTGTCAGGCAAGATATCAAGGGTCACTGATGTTGGTTAAACTACAATCCACAAATCTGCATAACTGAATGAATCCGCACTCTATGTTTCCCCCGTCCTCTGTGATCTGTTGTTTAACAGAGTCGAGTCTCACCACTTGCTCTGCTTTGCGTCCTCCCTCCACTCGTGACAGAAAGAAGGGTTGGAGCACCTGAAGAAGAAAAACTACATTTGTCTCAGCCCTGGCTGCATCATTTCTTTGTTTTGTGTTCTGTGATCTCTCTGTGTGAGTGAGAGCTCGTCTCCAGACTGGCAGGAGAGTCACTGGGTTTTTTTTAGTAGATCTGGCTTCGATGCCAGGAAGTTATGTTGTTTGTGGTCAGCTGAAGGAATCATGTTGTGTTTTGTGTGATTGTTCTTTTGTTTTGTGTAATATTGCTTTACTTTTACTCACATTCCACATCAATATGTGTGTATTGTGACCTCTTCACTCCCAGCTTGTTTTCAGCTGTGCAGTAATACCCTCCGGAGTCGGAGGGCTGGATGGAAGTGAAGTTGAGCTGTGCACCATGACTGATGTTTCTAAAGGATTCCCTCTTGTACCAGGTGTACGTCGCAGCTGGGCTGGCATCACTGCCGCAGGTCAGAGCCACGGAGCTGCCCTCCATGATCTCACCAGAGGGGCTCACAGCAACAACAGGACGGTTTGGAGCATCTGGAGGAGAAAACATGAACCCGTCTGATTTATGTTTGGTTCACATTTCAAAGGAGTCTCAGTTCGTGTTACGTCTTCCATGAGACGGTAGATTAAATTCACACACTGGTGGAGAGGTGATGTTTTCGAATCCTCTCACAGCACAGGAAAATCTGTCCGTAGACTGAAATGGTACGAACACAGATGAAGATGTTTCTCTGATCATGACGCGCCCGTTGCTGAACCACATGTAAACACGATGAGGAGGGCAACTGTGTTGACAATTTAGCTCAACGCTCTTTGAACCCCTTGTCTTGTGCAATTTGGTCACTTCCACCCGGAGATCTGAAAACAGAATGTGTATCTATAATGAGAAAGAGAAAATGGAAAGGGAGAGAGTGTCTCTGGATATAAATACTACCTGTGACAGACAGCTGGATGGCCTGCAGACAAACTCCAGCCGGATGATTTGTTCTAATCTTATATTTGTAGATTCCAGAGTCACACTTTTTCAAGTTGGTGATTCTCAAAATGCAGCCATACTCATTACAATCACACCACCAGCGGTTTGTGTAGTTTGAGTCTGTTCTGAGATCCACTGGTGCTTTACCCTCTTTGGTAAACCACAGTTCTTTCATAACTCTTGTAGTCTGATGATTTGTTGTGTGTGGGTATTTGTAGTCACAAGTTAGATCCACTGTTCCTCCCTCTACAGCACAGACCTGAGTCAAGTCAGTCTCTCCCCAGTTACTCTGACCTCCAACCACTGCAACACAGACGGAAATCACAATTAAAAATCTCAGTAAACAAGCTGTTCATTAGACAGGGCAAGTCATCACTGCTGTCAGTGAATAAAACTGGGAGGTGAATCGTTGTTTTGAATGTGGTTTGCAAGCTTGCAGAGTGGCGGTTTCAAAGGAACACTGTGGTTCATAGACATGAGCCACAGTAAACAGTGACTTGCTACTGCATGTACAGTGTAGCAGTCGTGCAGTGTTGCAGAAAATAATCTAAAAAAGAACAAAACATATGGCAAAATATTTCAGGTCCATCATCTTCATGGAGACGGGGTCGGAGCAGTTTCAAAAAGTTGCATTTCCAGAGATCCCAAAACAGCAACAAAACTCCTCCTTTAGAAATGGTGTGTTGGTAAATCTGTGTCTTTGTGTGTCTGTAACTGCTTCCTTTCCAAAGGGGTCGACACAATAAGTCATTATCACTGACACTGTGGGCTTGGTTAGTTTTTACACCCTACTTTTAAATGGGATTCAAACAAGAATTCCCCAAACTCAATGTGAAGGACTGGACAGATATGGAACAAGGTCAATGGACGATCTGAAGATTGCTGATATGTGTCAGTTAGAGATATTGTTGATGCACACTATAGACTGCAGCTTTAGAACAGTGTTACACTTTCAGTTTTCTCCTCAACTTATTTCCTTTTTATATCATGAGCTCTGAAAAAATTATCCAGTTGATGAAAAATTACAAAGACCATGTATAAATAACGCCTCATGTTGCAGTTTAAGGTCAAGAGGAAAATTGGGTTGAGAGTTAGTGTTTGGTCATTGTGCTGCTGCAGATTAACTCTGAAGAAGTAAAAACTGCAGATCACGGTTGGCAGGAAACTGTTTACACTCACTGTGAACACATCAGATAAAACCAACATCTTTGGGTGAGACACCACACCTCCAAACGTCTGTAATGGAGTTATTTTCAAATTGTGTGTATCTAAAGCAAATGTAAATATCGACATGCAGTACCTGACAAAGAGAGAAGACCGACAACAAATCCGCCCGCTGCTGCTGTGAAGCTCATCGCTGATCCTCTCAGACTTCTACAAAACTGGTCTAAAGGTAAAAAGTGCAAAGGTCTGTTCATACAGTGAGAAAGCAAAGCAGATACCAACGGATTTTTTTTTTTTTTTTTTTTGTGGTTTGTGAGACAAGACCGGAATCGAGCTGCTAAAATTTACCAGACTTCCTTCCTCTGCACAGACATAATAAGCAGAATATGAGTCAGATACCAAGAGAGGTCCAGACGCGCCTGCACGAGTGTGCCAGTGCAATGTGGTGAAATGTGTCACATAAAGGCAAAGACAGTCTAGAAAACCGCTGGAAAGGTTAACATTTTTCATATTTTTTCAGTTAAATTCTCTTAACCAGCTTCAGGTCTGCATGAAACTCCTGAATACTGAGTTAGGTACAGGAATGTAACTCTTTTAATGCAGGTTAGATTACATTAGATTACAGCATATTTATTAAAATTCACACAGTGTGTCAGATGACTGGGGGGATGAATTATTTATTCACTTTAAGTCAGTGTTTGATATGTGAAAGGCTTGCAGAAATATTTTATTTTAAGTATCATCAGTTTTACAGGAGCAGAATGTACATTCATTTATCTGAAGGACCTCCTCTAATCCAAGGAAAATCATGACACTGAAATTTAAGTACTGACGGTTTTCGACGACACTAACCCAGATGACCATGTTTCCAGCATGGCTACACATTCAAACCACCGTGTCACCAGTAGCAGGTCACGTCTTACTTCCTGCAATAAAAAAAAAGCAGCAGCAGAACGAGCTGCACTTGTTCACATGTCAGCTCTGAAGGAGCGTCATGTAACAGAGAAACAGGAACAACTGATAAAAAGTCAAAAGAAACGACTTCCATTACAAACGGAGCTGGCTGCATCGACTGCTGAGACAGCAGTGTTGGTCAGCGTCTCTCTCATGGACCAACAGGAGGCAGTGAAGTGTTAAACTCAAAATAAACAAATCTCCTAACGGAGTTCTGATTTATGCTACTTATTTTGTTCCTTTGAATATTTCTGTTTATGGACTGTTTGTGAGAATCTAATTAAAGAACGGCAGAATGTGCAGGCGGAGTGATTCTGTTCTCTGCAGAGGAATCAGATGGCTCATCACATTATTATGTTTAAAATAATTTAAGTTGTTGTAATCAACGGTAAAATCGAGTTTGATTTTATATGGTGATTGTTAAAAATGGTCAGCAATGATTATTCTATCTGAGAAGGCTCGCCCAGTTTCAGATCGATAGTACCTCTTTCTCGGTTCCCATTCCCAGTCAATAACTTCCTTCTCCATCTAATGCTGGTATGGTAGCTTTGGCATCAAGGACCAGAATTCCTTCCGGAGGATAGCAGAAGAAGCCTCTAAAGTGGCTGGAGTGTGTTTTAAAGGAACACTAAGGAGTTTTTCAACTTTAAAAATATTTATTTTCCACTATTAATATGTTACAAATATTCAATGATGTGTAGAATGTGCCCTGACATATTCAATGTAAGTACCGCTAACAGCGCTAAATTGTCACTTGAAAGTTGCAGTGCCGGTCCGGCACCAGAATTTTTCGGGGGAGAATTTGAGACGATGTTACATAATGCACGCTCCCGCTGGCCTTATTTGCTTAGGTTTCGTTTTGTCCGCCATTACTCCACCAGATGCTTAGTGAGCAACAACTGAGCAGGATCTTCCAGAAAATAAGAAAAGACTGGCTTCTAGCACTGCCACAGCTCCAGCACAGACTCCACCAGGTAAAAGAAACTTACATTTTACTGGAGCGCTACTTAAAGAGCGAGGATAGAGTTCCCCTCTTCCGTGCACATACATGGACGCAAGTCACAGGCACGAGCGTTTCACTAAGCTGCAGTTACACCCAAGGCCTGCAGGGGCCGTTGTTTTGCATAAAACGTGCAAACTCCTTAATGCACCTTCAACATGCTTGATGAAATTTTAATACACAAGTTAAAAGGAAAGTTGTTCTGGATGCTTCTCATCCTCTTCATCAGGAGTATAAGTTGCTCCAGTTCAGACCAAGATTACAGCTAATGCCCCATCTTGTGTGATATGACTGTCTTACTGTGTTTTGAATGGATCTTTTTTAATGTCTTTTTATTTAACATTTTTGTAACTGATACACACCAAATTCAGTTTAAAGGGCAACTCCGGTTTTTTGACACCTGGACCTTATTTATAGGTGTGTGCATGCTCATATACTCACTCAGACAAACATCGTGCAGCTCGGAGTCCTTCAGAAGTTATTTAGATCCAAACGATGTAGCCGCACTAGCGGGGGTGCCACGGCAATGAAGCGTTAACGCGGGACATAATCTCTGCAAAGTCGCTCATTTCGGCTGTATTTTTCCTCCATCGGCGCTGGGTTGCCTTTCGGTCGGAAGGGGGGCCTCCGGCGGTGTCCCGCGGCCTGGGTTGGAGCGCGCATCCGCCGGGCGGCGGAGATCTGGATTCTCCAGGCGAGAAGAGAGCTCCGGCCGTCGCGCGTCCCGCGGCCGGTGTGGAGCGCGCATCCGCCGGGCGGCGGAGATCTGGATTCTCCCGGTGAGAAGAGAGCTCCGGCCGTCGCGCGCCTTGCGGTCGGCGTGGAGCGCGCATCCGCCGGAGAGCAGAGATACGCTTCCTCCTGGCGAGGAGAGAGCTCCGGCCTCGGCGCGGCGGGCCGTCACGCGTCCCGCGGCCGGCCCGGAGCGAGCATCCGCCGCGGAGCGGAGATACGCATCCTCCCGGCGAGGAGAGACGTCCAGCGGCCCAGCGGCCGCACGCGAGCCGTGCGTCTTCGCGGGTGTCCGGAGCCTCCGTGGAGCAGCTGAGGGCCGTTTTCCAACTCGGCCCCTGGAAGTCAGACGCCGGGGCGCCGTGACAGCCGAGGCCGACTCAAAGTGCCTCTCTGCTGGGGAGAGGAGCGCCGCAACGTTCCCATCCGAGCTAATTGTGGCTAAGTTAGCGAAAACTGTCAGCTCTTCAGCTGACCCACCTGAAGACGGTAGACGAGCTGACTTTATGATAACACTGGCGATGGATGAAGAAATACAGCCGAAATGAGCGATTTTGCAGAGATTATGTCCCGCGCTAACGCTCCCCTGCCGTGGCACCCCCGCTAGTGCGGCTACATCGTTTGGATCTAAATAACTTCTGAAGGACTCCGAGCTGCACGATGTTTGTCTGAGTGAGTACATGAGCATGCACACACCTATAAATAAGGTCCAGGTGTCAAAAAACCGGAGTTGCCCTTTAATTCAGCTTTATTTATATAGTGCAAAGTACAACACAGTCATTTCTGGGCACTTTTACAGAGAAATCCCAACAGCTCCACATGAGCAAGCAAAAGAAAATGTGGAAAGAAAAAGTCCCTTTTAAAAGGAAGAAACCTACAGAACCAGGCTCACAAGTGGACAAACCTGCAGAACCAGGCTCAGAGGAGGAGAACCCTGCAGAACCAGGCTCAGAGGTGGAGGCTTTCTGCTGTTCTGGGGCCTGTTGTACAAAAGTAGGATTCATACATCCAGGGTCAATGACTGATCCAGGCTCATCCAATCCAGAACCAGAGGGTCCAGGTTTACTCGGTCACACAAAAGACCAATCCAGGATGAGAGCACATGGATTCATCAAGTCAGGTGAAGCCAATCCAGGATCAGCACACTTCCTTCAAGAGACCCCCACGATCGATCACAGATTCATGACAACCAGAGTGGCGTCCTTCTCTCCAGCTGAACAGGAAGTTCTCCTGGAGGCAGATGTCTGGAGTCTCCTCTGATGAAGCCCCCACCCACAGTGTGGCTCCCCGCACTGCTCCTCCACACCCCCACAACTTGCAGCTGCCCCCCCTCACATATCTGTGAAGAAGAGCAGCACCACTCCCAGAGTGCACCCCCCCCCCCCCCCCCCCCCCCCCACACACACACACACACACACACACACACACACACACACCACACACCCCGCCATCGCTCCACGCCTGCACCATTCACCCGACACCCCCACACCGGTCGCGCCCCCCAGCCTCTCCTGTCCTCATCCTCTGGTTTCCTCGACTATGCAAAGTCATCAGTTTCTAATATGTGGCATTTGATCAAAAAGCCTCCATGTTTTATTACTCTCATTTTGTGAAGCAGTCAGCAGGCAAAAGTAGGAAGGTCAAAGGTCACAGTATAACCTTCACCTATTGGTTGACTTAGAACACACTGGTTTTTAGTCAAAAATAAATTAAGACATGAAGTTTGATTGATGTATTTATTAACTACACAACCAGGCAGCGATCTCTAATACTCACACATATTAAAAAAAACACTTAAAAGAAAAAATCATATTTGTTGGAGTTGCTTTGATTATCCCAGCACCCCCCACCCCAGAGCAGGTGAACTCCACAGAATAAATCTCCATGGTAACTTATGTCAAAACTGATCTCACTTTACCCTGTCCCGCTTTTGTGCAACGGGATCATGGATTAGTTCATCCAGGATAAATAAGATATCCCAGTTTAATCCCTGATGTAGATTTTCTTCAATAGGCCCCTGGTTGGGCTGAAGGGACAGAAAGAGGAGAGGACAAGTCATCCTGAAAGGGAACAATATTAAAACTGAAGTTTAATTTGAATTTGACTTAGTAGTTTAACAGTTGAGATTCACTGTATCAGCAATTCAACTTGAACAAAGTCCATGTACTTCCCATTGTTAATGGTGACAGTGTATTGTTTACCGCATGTGTGTGACTTCATGACAAAACCAAACAGCACCCTCTAGTGGCCCAACGTGAAACCTACATTGTTTTCAGCACGTTTCTGTGTACAGACATTGTTTTCAAAGTGTTGCCATGCAAATGCAAAACTTTTGTGGAACCTAAATGCAACAATGATGCATTTTCACAGTATCTGATCAAAGGTGTTCACAAACGTCACAACAATTGTTTGGATCAATCAAAACAGTGGACAACAGAGAAATCAATTAAAACAAATAACATTTTAACTGTGATCTTTTGCCAGGGTGGAACCAATTTTGGATCTGTCCACCATCATGTCCAACTCATTCTTGAAGCCACACAAAAATAGAAATACAGGAACACATGCACACGCACACGCACATGCACACGCACACGCACACAGTCTTGTCTATATATTTGTTAAACCTGTTCACTTGAATACTGAAAAAAAAGTGTGTGCTGCAAAAGCAACTCAAAAAGCAATGCATGCATTTAAAACAAAGCTTGCATGAACCCATTTTATCTGCATCAAAATGTTTTTAATCCTTTTTTCAGCTGCATTTTTTGCTTTTAAACTATCAACCACAGAATGAACTCCTGTCAATCAAACATTCACCGAGAACTGGTGTCAAGTTGTCACTTCCTTTTGTTGACTGTGCTGTACACGATCGATTCATTTGCATTTTCTTCATATCTGTTTCTGTGAAGGCAAAAAACACCACTCAGTCAGTTTCCAGCCATAGTTGTCTATTTCTGCTTCAGATCGTGCATTAATATGAGGCCAGACTCACCTTGCAATGCTGTCAAACGTGATAACACTGTAATCTAAATCAGCCTCTTCGTCCACTTTCTCTGTTTTCGGGGTAAATCTGCTAATGTTTGAGTACAAAGCGTCTGCCTGGCTCTGATGGGGGCCGATGGTGCTGTAGACACAGTCTGGTTCGGTTGGTTGTCTTTCTGCTGCACCTGATGGGGTGTCGTGCTCCGGATTCATGTTTACCTGACAGGAAGAACAGAACTTCGCTCAGGTTACAAAAATATATCCACGGTGTTTTTGTCTAATCTGTGCTGTGAAGTAATCTGATTACACGAAATCGATGTACTTAGAGACAAGTTGCTCTTACAGATGACATGATATACTCGTAAAGAACAGTACTAGCACTTTTTTAGGGAACAGTGAAGATAGATTGTTATTTTAAAGGTAATAATGGAGAAACAGTGATTTTAAGGCAATTGTGGAGATACTTTGTGATCTTAAAGTTTTACAGTGAAATCAAAATCAGAATAAAGTAAATCAAAGTGTTTCTGATACGAGTGAATGTGGACTGAAATGACTTGAACCTTCTCACCGAATCGGAGTTGGCATCGGCCGATGTCCCTCCATTTTTACTGTGTTTTGTAGATTTCTTTGATCTTCTGGATGGAGTAGAGGAATGGATATGCAAATTTAATGAATACATTCAGCCAACACATGGTACAATGTTTTGTATAGATAGATAGATAGATAGATAAAACTTTATTAATCTCCCAAGGGAGAAATTCCGGTGTCCAGCAGCGCACAAATCATTCACACGCAAATGACAACAGTACAATAAATAAAAGTGCTCGTAGTGTACTTAGTTTGGCTCAGGCACATCTGTTATACAGCCTGATTGCTGAGGGGATGAACGACCTCTTGAAGCGCTCAGTTCTGCAGCGCAATGACAGGAGCCTGTTACTCCGCTCACTTTTTTGAGCTGCAACTGTGTCGTGCAGTGGATGTTTGGAGTTCCTCAAGATACTCTGCATTAGGGCCCTCATCCTCCTCTCCAAGACTGCTCCAACAGAGTCCACCTTCCTCCCCATCACAGACACACACCTCCTGATCAGTCTGTCCAGCCGATTGCTGTCTCTTTTTGTCATACTGCCGCCCCAACAGACAACCCCAAAGAAAACAGCACTTGCAACAACAGACTGGTAGAAAATGTACAGCATGTCACCACACACGTCAAAGGATTTAAGTCTCCTCAGGAAAAACAGCCTGCTCTGTCCTTTCTTATACAGGGCCCGACACTGAAGATGCTCAGAGAGACACTAACCTCACATAAAGACAGGCAGCGAGGACGACGAGAGTCAAGACGATGACAGTCGACGCTCCAATTGCTGCCGATTTCCATGAACCTGGAGACAAAAAAAAAACCCCATGAGGACTGGTTTTGATCATTTCTGTGATGTTTGTGTCAAGATCATCCAGTGACTTATTAAACTCTCTGACTGAACTTTGTCAGTAAACATTACTGATCGCCAGACCGACCTGCTATCACGATCAGATGTGGGGCAGATTTATGAATTCCTCTGCTGTTCTGAGCTAAACAGTGATAACTCCCAGTGTCTTCAGGTCTGAAGTCGTGGATGGTGAAGACCTGACTGGAAGCCAACGGTAAGACGTCCTCCCTGTACCAGCTGTAGCTAGCTGCTGGGTTAGCATCACTGCTGCAGGTCAGATTCACTGAGCTTCCCTCCACGATCTCACCAGACGGACTCACCGACACTGAGGGAGGTTTAGGAGCATCTGGAGGAGAAAATGCAAAAAAAACCTTCATCAAATTATTCTGTTTATTAATACTCTCTTTATTTTAACAAGTTTTATTTTCTTTATTTGTTCTATCTATCCATGTATTTGTGACCAATAATAATTCAGAGACAATAAACCAGTGACTATCACTAATAATGATGACGACATAAAATCAATGAACTGATTGAGTGAAAAGACAGAAATTCATTGAACTGTGTAAGTTTTTACTTTTTTTCCCATATACTGTACAGAATTTATCTCTTTTTCATCTGTCTTCTTGGGTTTTCCACTAAAAACCTGATTAATTGTGTGTCCAGTCTCTCAACCCTGAATCTGATGAGTGTTTCTAACTCACACTGGACATCTAAGTATTGTAGCGTAGAGTTGGTCTGTCCATGTTGGTTCTTGGACTGGCAGTAGTAGTTTCCTCTGTCTTTATCGCTGATGGAGCTGAAGTGAAGAAGGCCGTCCTGTTCCTCTGACAGAGTTTGCTTCCCCCTGTACCAGCTGTAGCTAGCTGCTGGGTTAGCATCACTGCTGCAGGTCAGAGTCACTGAGCTTCCCTCCACGATCTCACCAGACGGACTCACCGACACCGAGGGAGGTTTAGGAGCATCTGGAAGAAGCAAACTGAACTTTAATGTAGACAGCTGCTGAGTCTGAAGAAAGCCTTGAGACATTTACCTGACAACATGAGAAACAGTGATTTTGTGGTTTTGCTTCAGAAAAGTTTAGCGATGTCCATGTACATGGAAATGGTAGAATCTTTGTAAATGATGTAGTTGGCATGCCAGGCCAGTAGTTGGGGTTGTTGGTTATTTTTGTAATGAAACTACACACTCATGCACACAGAGGACAGTATATGCTATAAAGTTCAACAATAAGCAGTAAACTGACATTTGCATGGACAGAGCATGAATAGAAGTTCAGAGGAACGTCTTACTACAGTTGTGAAGTCGAGCTGTTTTCCAAAAACTGTTTGTTTAAATTGTAGTGCTGGGAAACAATTAAATTTCTTCATTGCGATGAATCTCATCATTTTTCTGTGATTAATCATGTTATGTGCAAAATACAATAATGAATTCAAAAGTACTCTGTAATGATCATCCTGCCCCCAACCAGGGAACTGTTTTTTTTGCAAGAATTTTTCAAGAAGTGTAATTTGACAATAATAATTTTACAATTCATCAAATATGATTTAAAATACCAAGTCCTTACCAAGATTGCCCCCCACACCACCAAATGCTGGGTGGCGTGACAGCAGATGAAAAATGGAAGTTTCTGAGTGCACACTTGCCTCAAACTTCATTCTTTCTCCGACCCTCGGAGAGAGAAGACAGCCCAAATTCAGTCACGCCGAATTGTGCCTCATACTCATCTTCATTAAGCCAGATTGTGTGTTGAAGGGAAACTTACTTTATTTTGCATGTTTTCAACACCTGAAGAAGGCTCAGCGGGCCGAAACACTGCACCGCCAAAACACGCAATTTAAGTTTCATTTTCATTTTTGTCATATTTGTGCTCTTTGTTTCAGTCTGTGCCTTCTACCAGCCTTATCCTCGAGATTTTTCTGATAATTCGGCCGAGTGCAATAGAGCAAATAATGAGGAATGGACTGTGTTTCACTGCGTTTCACCGCAAACAGCGCCGCAGCCGTGTGTGCTTTTTTTATGCTCAGCAGGAACGCGGTGTCGGACTCTCGGGGCGCCGGAAGAGATCTGGCCAGGATTTCTGAAGGGAGGCGCTCAACGCCGGAAAGGACCGTGCATTCTCTGTCCCCAGCTGGGGCAGGATGATCATTACAGAGTGAGCGACGAAGAAAGCGTTAACGCCTGATAAAATAATTGTCGGCGTTAAGGAAGCAGTGCGTTAACGTGCCCAGCCTCAGTAAATTGACTTCCAAAATGCTATGAAAGTTGTCTGTTTTCACTTTAAACTCATTACCCAGCCTGAACCCAGCCAGACATGAGATGATTTATACTTTCAAAAGAGAAGAGGATTTACTCACATTTCACACTGATGAAGACAGATGTGGACTTCACGCTTCCCAGATCATTCTCAGCTTCACAGTGATAGTCTCCAGTGTCAGACGGCTGGATGGAGCTGAAGAGGAGCTCCTCCTCATGAACCAGCATTTGGTTCTTCTTATACCAGAAATATTTAGCCGGTGGATTAGCGTCGCTGCTGCAGTTCAGAGAGATTGAAGTGTCCTTCATAACGTCACCAGAGTGACTCATCAACACTTTGGGAACTGTGGGAGCATCTGTGAAGCAGAAACATGGAATGACATGAATGTCTTTCAGATGCACCACATGGAACAGCTGGAGGTTTAATGTGTGAATAGCAGTATGAAGTACTCCTGATTTCTGCCGGCATGGCGGGTTCATCGTTTAGCTTTGTCAGTAATTCTGCTGAAGTGGTCGTGGTACTTTTCTCTGTTATAACTAATCCTCTTTCAGGCCAGAACGTGAACTTGCTGCAGTCTTGTGGTGTCTGTCAAAGTACCGTGAAGTGAACTCACACACTGGGTCAGAGCGGTAACCTTCGTAAGCACAGGAGAGTCTGTCTGCTCCATCGACCATTCCTCCATACAGGAAGGATGTTTCACTGTGGATTCTCTCTCCATTCTTGTACCACACAAAAGAAGAAGGGCCAGGGCGTAAACAGCTGCTGTGACAGATCAGCTTTGGACCAACGGGAGACCAGATCACCTGCACCTTGATATCTGGATCTGTGGAGGAGGAGAAAGTCAAACACACAGAAACACACAGCATCTCCTCCACTTCAGAAATAGACACTGACATAATACTAAAGTCGTGGTGAATGAGAAGATCACCAGACATTCTTCGGCAGAGAAACAGGAAAAGGGCCATAATTTGCATCTTATAATGCTGCAAATGACTTCCTCCTCTGCTCAAAGACTGAGAAGTCATGTGACCTCTTCACCTGACCTCTGGATGTGTCTCTTACTCCAGTGGGACTCAAACGTTTTTGTTTCCAAGATGCAACTTATGAGAAGATGAGATGGTACAGAAAATTCAGGTGTGTTTTTATAAATACCCAGAGACCATAATTGTCATGAACGTGGTAAATGTGTCTGGTCACAGAGAAGCTTCCTTCCCTGAGGAACAGCCTCAACACTGCTTGCTGTGCTGTCCAGGCTGTCCAGGCTGGGGTCAACCAGGCCTCACCACAAAGACATGTCTGACGACCAACATGACAAAGCTATGAATTGTCAAAACTGTGTGTTTTTGTTAGAAGATTTTAGAGAAGTTTAGATGGCAGTACATCAATGATAATATGAAATATCTTCTAAAGGTTTTTAAAAACACCATTTTATTCACATTTTCATAATTTTAGTGTTGTGTTTACAACATTGTACCATATGCTAGCTTTCAGTTTTACCTGTGACTGTCAGAGTCGTTCCTGGGAGACTGTTTGTCCACTCGTCGCTCTTCTTTCCAAATTTGAAGCGATACTCTCCTGAATCTCTCTTCGTCAAGTTCCTGATGGTCAGTGTGGATTGTTCTGTCTTTATGATTTTGAGCAGAGTTCGATCTGCGTATCGAGGGTCTCTATGAACGTATTCAGGCTGTGTGGTCGTCCCCCGTTGACGGAACCAGAATTCTGGCTCATCAGCACCATCTCTGATGCTGTATGTGCAAGAAATGCTCACTGATGATCCTCTGAAGGCACAGATGCTTCTGTTGGCATAAGTCACCGCAGTGCATGAACCACTGAAGACACCTGAAAACAACATGGAAATCCTCCATTAAGAAGTTTTATCAGTCTTCTTCCATCAGCTCAGGCTCCAGTCCATGAAGTGTACCTACACAGTGTGGGAGAAGAAAAACTCTCAGAGCCTTCCAGAGCACAGGAAACACTGGCCACAGAATAAAAATATGCTGAATATAATTTTTGTGAGTTGTCAATTTTCGGCCCATTTTGGTACCAGATGTAGGAAGAAGGTTGAGGGACACAACTGCTGCTGCACTCCATCTCTGACCATTTGCAGGACTCTAATGTGCACGAAGATGTTTTTTTCTGGAGCACCTTCAGACCTGAATTGTAGAGAAACAGCATGGAAAAAGTTATAACAGTTTATACATTTTGAACATTTCTTGCATTATTTGATGTAGTTTAAAAAAAGTGTTGATACCTGTGACAGACAGTTTGACTCCTGGTTTTCCAGTAAAACTCCCACCTGGATGGTTTGTGATGAACCTGAACCTGTACTCAGCTGAATCCCTCTCTGTCAGGTCTGTGATGCTCAGAATACACTTCCTGTCACCACAGTCATAACGCACACGGCCTGCGTACTGCGAGTCTGTTCTCAGATCCACTGGTTCACTGTTCTCGCGTTGTATGAACCAGAACATCTGCTCCACTGTCGTTTTCAGTCCATTCTTTCTGAGAGGATATGTGAAGGTGCTCTGTATCTCCACTGTGGATCCTTTCAGGGCACAGATCTCAGGTGGACCATAGTTCACCCCCCAGTCCGTCTGACCCTGTGTCACTGCAACAGACAACAAACCTCCATCAGGTACATGGTGAAGTAGAAGAACATGGTGAAGTGGTGGAAGTTGTTGATCAGTTATAAGTTTTTTCTTTAGTTTTATAAACAGGAAAACAACTAAAACATGTGACTTATAGGAGGGAGAATGGAAATCTTCATTTTATGCTGTAGATCTGTAGAAGTGTCATACCTACAGTCATTACAATTTGGCCCAGCGCACAAAATATGGGAAATAATTTTCAACATCACTAAAAATTGAGCTTTGAGTGTTTTCAGTCTACATCTGTATAAAAGTGGAAGTACCACTGCTCTCATAATTCAGCTGCTTTTTTCAGATAAAGCAACTTCCCTATTCATGTCAGCATGTTAGAATTAAGATCACCAAACTATCTAGATAAATCAACTTCAGAGGCTAAACTGATAAGTTTTTGTTTAAATATTTCATTATATGCAGCAGTGGGGAGTCCCTGTGCTTTTATAGTTAAATATCAGCACTCCTCCACAATCTTCTGTCAGAAAGAACAGCTAGTACATTTTCAGTGGCAAAGGGAATAAAAAGAAAGCTGTGATGTCTGAAGCGTGTTATAAGTGAGAGAGATGGTTGATTTCCTGTTACTGTGACACTGCAGTTAAAATGTCGATGTGAAACTCTTCAACATCTTCAGGGAGAAAAGAACAAATGAAGGATGGAATAACAGATGGAAATAAAAGTCGAAATTGCAAATGGTGGGGAATTTCCCACAGTGAGCTGATGTGCTCTGACTTCATAACAGGGCTGAAGAACTTCAATTCAGAGCACATGCTCAAGGATTTTTCTTCTTCTTTTTACTACAACTTGGTCAAAATGGACAGTCTGCTGAAAGATGCCTGTGAGGTGGTGACCACAAAAGTTTAGAGGTCCCTTAAAATAACAACATGGTGGAAAATAGCTCAATTACCACAAGTCACAAGACCCTCCAGATCAGAGGCAGCAGTTTCCTTTCACTCCTGATCAGCATCAACACTTTCTCTCTGTCTGGAATCCATCATCCTCACATTTATACTTTAAGACTTTCTCTTCAGCAGCAGAGGAGGATAGATAAGCAAATATTCAGTCTGAATCTTAGGTTTTCAAATGATAAAGCAAAATGTTCATTGTAATTTTTAAGATCAGATCCAGGCCTCGTTCATACGTGGAATTTAATCAGACATGTGGGAAATGTGCCAAAGCGAGCACCGAGTAACCAGCCTGACAGGACTTTCTTGACATTGCATCTCTAAACGTCATCAAATCTGCAACCATCCAGTTTATTTTCTGCATAAATCGAGAACAAGCAGCGAATAATAATAATTGAAGAAGTCACATGACTTCTCAGTCTTTGAACAGAGGAAATGATTGGATCATCTGCATAACATGTAATTCTGGATCTTTCCCTCCTCCTCTGAATAAAAATCCATCAGTGTTTGATGAACTTCTCAGGCAGCCTCCATGTTTTTAGCTTCACAGTTAGAACTTGGTTCAGATGTTTAGAACACTATAAATACACATGTACAGTGTTTTGAGTAAGAATCAGAGTTGGGTGACTTGATAAAATATGTAACCAGACAGTCAAAAGAAACTGAACTCAAAAAGCAAAATCCGATGTGGGCATTAAAAGCTGCAATGTATGCAAATGCAAACTGGCTGGTCTGATGAGGTGAGGCTGTTCACCACTACACCTCAGTGAAGCACACTGTGACTCTTGAACTGTATTAAATTTCCTGTCAGGAGAAAAGCATTTATTTTTTGATTTGCTGAGGTGACAGTCAATTCATAGACAGTTCTGAATCATGACAAGTAGAGTCAGTGAGAATGATAAATTCCTTCTTTTTTCATTTTCATGAGTTTTGAAAGTTTTATTTGTATCTCAAGAACTTCATAGTTTGACTTTATTGTTGTTTTCACAATACACACAAAATGGGGACCAGCTGCTGAATTAGAAAAGAGGAAATTTCTGGCAGAAACAGAATTAAAGTTGGTTACGTAGCCTAAATTGAGTGATACGTTTCTTCCGTATTGAACAGATATGGGAGCAACTCCAGAGCACATTATTCATTCAATTCAGTCAGCAACCTGAATTTTAAATATGGAGAATAACTTTAATTCACTTTGTTTTTATAGCTTTTTCCTTGATATATTTTTACTTGGATTCACCAACAGCCACATTGAATTACTATATTCTGTTTGTTATAACAAACATGTTGAGGCTGTATAACCACCCAGGAACCAACCAACAGGAAGTAACTGAGTGTGAAAGCACTGAAAAACCCCAAACATACAGTGACCCTCAAATATGGCTCATGTGAACATAAAAATTCTTCATTTTAGTTTTAATCTTTTTTTAGGTAATTGTTCGCATTACATTTTCCTGAAATATTTGTGATGCATCATATAAATCCAACTAAACTACACTAAAAAAGCAAAACTAAAAAAGAAAATGTAAAAGTTCAATACCTGAAATAGAGAGAATAATGGCCACAAATCCCCTCACAGCTGCAGATAAACTCATAGCTGCTTTCCTCGTCGTCTCAGGGTGAAGAGCCGTGCGTCAGAATCAGAAACCAGAATTAAAGTTGAGCGTTGCTCACTGGGATGTGGTCTTGAAGGAGACACCTCCATGGTCGCCACAAACACTCACATCTTCTGCCGAATAGCGTCCGGCCTTCCTTCCTCTTTCCGCAGTCAGCAGGCCTTCGTCTCTGAGAGTCTGAACATCTCTGTCATGAAAGAGAAGCTGTGCACAAAACTGGCAGCTCTGCTTCTCTCTGTCCTGCTGCTGAACGAAGCAGGTGAATCAGTCACAGCTTCCCCAGCATTGCTACGCTCAGGCCTCATTATGTGTTAACTTCACATCTGTCAGTTCTTCACCTGCAATCTCTGCAGCAATTTTAGCTTTTTTAAAAGGGAGAAATGACTGAAACACTCCGAATTTCAGGATTTCTGTTTCTATATTTTGATGGAGTTTTACCAGATAGTGTTTTACTATGTGAAAACAGAATATTTATCAAAATTTGATTTAATTCTGCCTTCATGAAAATACACATTTCTTTTCTCTGATGTAGTCAATAACTTTCTGAATTTCGTGTTTTCCAGGTGTTTGACAGAAGCTCATGCAACACAGCTCAGAAGACAACGATGGAGTCAAACGGGTCAAAACACTGCTGATGTTGTTATCAGAAGTGTGACGGCCAGTATAATAAACCATCATTAGGCTGGAAGTTCCAGAAAAGTATATGGAAGTTACCCATTTTTGACAATAGATCATATTGGACGTCCGTGTGCGCAGGGAATTGTGGGTAGGGTGAAAGGTTAAGGCACATAAACACTGGGGCAAGATGGCGTCGTATGATGAATTCTCATTGTGGAAAAGAGAACGTTTGGTGAAGTTTTTGAGAGGCAGGCAGGGCCGGTTTTAGCTCTGGGCAATGTGGGCGACTGCCCAGGGCGCAATCCATGTGAGGGCGCACTGGCGCCGTGCGCACGAGAAAAAAAAAAAACAAAAACTCGGCAATATTCCAGACTTGCTCTCATTTCCATGTCAAGTTAGTGGTGTGAGCGCTGGGGTGACCTCATTTGTCACGCCATACAGCTTGTATGTCTGTTGGGCTGTCCGGGGGGGGGGGGGGGGGGGGGGGGGGGGGGGGGGTGGCAACGAGCGACTGCAGAGGGTGGCGGTGGTGCGCCGTGGCGCAGGGAGGGGGGCAGACTGATGCCAACAGACACTGCTTCAAATTAATTATATTTCATAATTAATACAGACCCACACGTAACTGACTGGGTTATGTGGGGAAAAAAATGAAAAAAAAATCTACGTAAATTTGTTTACGTCACGTGACTCTGGACTCCGGTTGATTTACGGTGAACCGTGACCGGAAGGTGCTGGTTAAAGGCAATGTTTTGATCATGGATCCAAGTAAAAGACCAAAGAAGCCATCAGGTGCCCAGTTTAGAAAAAGAAGAAAAGAAGAAGAGGAGAAACAGGCAAAAGATAAAGGTATACATATTTTTATGAGTGATGTGAATGATATTATTAGCCATTTATTAGCCTTTTGCTAACATGTTACTAAGCCACAGAAGACCACTGTATCTGGTATTTAGTTTTGATGAACTACCAACTATTGTAATTGAAGCATCGTGTCATGCAGCTGATTTCACCCAGAGGCAGCCTGGTATAGTTTGTGTTTCTAATGCAACAAGAATTCACACAGACATCCTGACTGTGGACTTATTCCCATACGCTATATGCTAAGATCAATAACTTCTAACATAAACTGACAAGGCATTTTGTAAGATACACGAGATATGGCTTTTTAAATAATTTGCAGTGTGTCATGCTTAGTTAATAGGATGTTGACAAATGTTAATAAAATGTGCATTATGGTCATTTTAATCGGGTAACTGATGCATGTGGGATGTCAGCGTGATCTAACATACATATTGTATCTTAATTGTAAATTCAGGGGCAATTCTGAAATATTTTGGGGCTGGAGCCACTGACCGAGATGAGAACAGCAGCCACAGACCTGGTCCTGGAGTCTGGTGAGGAGCCATCGACTGGACCTCCTCAGCCACATGTTCTTTGCAGGACTCCTCAGTTGTGTGTGTGTGTGTGTGTGTGACACAGAGAGAGAGAGAGAGAGAGAGAGAGAGAGAGAGAGAGAGAGAGAGAGAGAGAGAGAGAGAGAGAGAGTCTATCCTGTTATCCTGTTTATCCTTTGTTTTTATATTTAAGATTATATTTAATAAAATAATCCAAAAATTAAAATAGAATGTATTGCTATATATTGTCGTTTTGGTGGCGGGGTTTGGCGGTAACTTTTTGTTGGGCGGGGCGACGGTGGGGGGGGGGGATCTCTAACACCTCAACTAACACCAGGATTACTATTGCAACAACACATCATCAGTAGGGTAAAACTAACCTGTCTCACGACGGTCTAACCCAGCACACATTCCCTATTAGTGGGTGAACAATCCAACGCTTGGTGAATTCTGCTTCACAATGATAGGAAGAGCCGACATCGAAGGATATCTCCACCTCTGGGAAAAAAGCTGAACTTGTAGCTTTGGCAAACGGTGCCTTCTTTTTCAACATCGACAAGCTGCCGACTGCGAAAGAAGAAGAAAAGTTGCGCGCCGATCACTACAGAGCTCTGTTGGATTCTGATTATACCCCTAATTTTGATCAGAGGAGGGTGTAGATAGGTGGAATATGACCACAAAACGGGGAAAGAAATAAAATATGTTGTGTTTGGTGTGAACAGCTTTGAGATTTGGTGAAGAAGTGTGTGAGAAACATGCAATCTGAGGTGTTGGCTGTGAAATGTGAAGATCGGTTTTCGGTTTGTGTTGCCCGTGACGGGAGCTGGTCGGCTCAGAGAATATTCTGCATGGTGTCATCTTAAAGTGTAGCTTCTGTAGTTTCAGATGATATCCAATGTTTCGGGGTGGAGCAGACGGATCTTGCGTTCAGTTGTGTTTTGTGTCGGGAGGTGCGAGTGAGGGTGTGTTGAGCCGCATTTTGCAATAACGGTGCATTTTGTAATAAATGCCCAAAATATAATAATTTTGTCAATTCATTTTGTAATAAAGCCGCATTTTGTAATAAATATTGCCGCATTATGTAATAAGTTATTACATTTTGAGAAGATTATTACAAAATGCACTTGCAACTTTTTTATTTTCTGCAAAATGTAATAACATGGTGCATTATGTAATAATACCTCTTTTTATTGTTCATCAAACAATAAACTGAGACAAGAGTGACTTGGAAGGTGTCAGGAATCTTGAGATAGACATAGCACTGCCTTTGAGCCCTGTTGGGAAAAAACGTGCATCTCAGTAGCAATACTTTCTACAATATAGCCGAATAAACCAAGCATGCTTCTGTCTCCCACAGCAAACAGGTCCTGGATGACGGGCCAGACGAAGAGCAGGTCTAAAACCTCCAATGAGAAACGTTAAACGGGCTTAAGAGGGCTTAACAGGGTGGCGTGTCGAATTGTTGCATATGGATTTTAAAGTTGTTATAAAACAAACACTCGGTCATCAAAGTGCAGCTGGAGCGTTCAGTGAGTGAGATTAAGGCTTCTTGTTTGAGACAAAACTGAAAGAAATCATCCTCACAGCATTTTAGTCACTTTTTACACATGTTGAACTGGAGCAGACAGCTGTTGGACCCGGAACAGGGTCCGTCGGGCCGGACGGGTGAAGATCATTTGAGAGAGAGAGAGACAGATATAGCAGTAACTCAAAAAGTATGACTTTAAAATCGTGCTATCGTGCACAAATTATGAAAAAAGTAAGATTATTTATTCTGTTGTTCCATCCTTTCTGTTGATGAGCTTCACCCAAGCCTTTCTCCTCAGCTCGAATGGCGGGGGACAGATACATCTCCCCCACACCTTGTTTCACTCCAGAGTGCTCTCAGCAGTCAATAGATCGCCACTTGTTCAGCGCATAATCGCCATTACCACAACCTATAACGGCACACCGGCATAGTTTCAACTGAACAAGCTGGACAACAAGAGAGAGCACATGGTGGGAAGAGGTTGTTTATGAGCCATGACCCCTGAACCCAAAGTCAACAGCGGGCTCTCGCACATGCACAGTTTGAACTCCAATGTGGTCTATTGTCACAGATTATTGTTTCCACCCTGTTGAGAATGCTCAGCACATGAATGCCAGCAGAGGGCAGTATTACTTCTGGTTTGAAAACTTCTGTTCTCATGTACTGAAAATATACCAATTCTCACTGATTTCCGTGAGTCAGAGTCATCAAACCGATTACGGTGCATCATCGGTTAACATAAAGCAGATTTTTTATTTCGGTTTATATTTACTTTTCAACATGAATAGAAGAGACTCATAATAATGCAAAACAGTTTTCTGTTCTAAAGTTAGACCAGGTGTGCTAAACATAAGGCCTGTGGGCCAAAACCACTCCACTGGGAGCACGACAATCAATCAATCAATCAATCAATCAATCAATCAATCAATCAATCAATCAATCAATCTTTATTTGGAAAGTACTCTTCATATTCATAAAAAACAGTTCAAAGTCCTAAATAGTAAAATCAGTCATAAAAACAAAAAAGAAAATGAAAAACAGCGCCATCGATCAGGGTCGTATACACACACACACACACCCACACACACACACACACACACACCACACACACACACAAACAGACACACTCCGAGTTCGTTTCACACCAAAAAGGAGACATGGCATGGCACTGAGCATCATGGGAAACACTACCAGTTGGGACCCACACCGGGAGAAGTCAAAGGTCATGACTGCTGAGGCTCCAGCGCCCGGTCCCCAACCCCTCCAGAAAAAAGGAACCCCCACACCAAGGTGTGGAGCCCCCCAGGCCAGTCGGGACCAGAGGACCTGAGCAGTGACCCCAGCAGTGGAGCAGAACCAACTCCTGATGTGAAGGACCCCCTCAGGAAACACTGGAATTAAACAGCTAAAAACTTACAAGGGTATGGTACAGTTAATAATAAAATAAGCAAGATAAGATCACAAGATAAAAAAAGTAAAATAAATTAAAAGTACATAATAAAATAGAATAAAATTACATAAATAATGATGAAACTTGGAGGGCTATACAAGGTAAGTTAAAAGTCTGATTAAAAAGGTGTGTTCTTAACCTCCCTTTAAAACTATCAACAGTCTCTGTGGTCCTGAGGTTCTCTGGCAGGCTGTTCCACAGGCGGGGGCCGTAGTGGCTGAAAGCCGCCTCACCATGGGTCTTGGTTCCAGCTTTAGGAACACACAATAGGCCACAGCCAGAGGACCTCAGGACCGCGAGGGTCAAGATGGCAAAAACAGATCAGCTAAATAAGAAGGCGCAAGGCCGTGGAGACATTTAAAAACGAGGAGGGCGTCGCAGCAGACACAATGGAAGTGGATGGTATTTTTGCTTCCCCTTGTCAAACTCATCAAATACACAATCCAACAACCACAAAACACTTTGGTGGACACGTTATAATCCGCACATTCACTACGCTGGGGAGCACAAACAAATAATATTGTAGCATTACGATAAGGGCTGTCCCGATTATTCGACGTAGGTGACGTCGTCGATGACGTAAATACGTCGACACGCACACTATACCGTCGAATGATGTAAACACGTTGACACGTGCACACCGTCACATGTAAACAAGTGTACACAGCAGAAATGGCGGAGGCTCCGGGCCCCAGCGTTCCGGGTGGGGAAGAGGAGCGCGGCACCACGACGCAGCGAAAAAAGCGGTCAAGAAAGTCCAAAGTATGGACATATTTCAAAGAACAATCAAACGAGTTGTAGCCTTTGCAAAGCCGAGTTGGCGTACCACAGCAGCACATCAGCGATGAACGAACGCCTGAAGCGACGTCACCCAGGTGGAGGATGAGAGAAAGCAAAAAGCTGGAGGATCGTAAGTCCATCGAACTAACTAACTAATATGACGTGTTAACGTGCATCGTTAAGTTTCATTTCTCGAAGCAGCGGGTTGAAGTCAAAGTTGTACAGTGTTTCAGCTTTGTGCATCATGCAGCTAACGTTAGCGGAGCTATTTCACTCCAGTCAAATTGTGTTGGTGCTTTTTTCCGCTGCTTTATGTGCCCATAAACAGTAACATGTGGCATCTACTTATATATCTACTCCGCTGCTGCTCCGGACAGCTCTCGGTCTCACCGTCTCTGTGCAGACCTTGGGCGCAGCACAGAATGCAGATATTATTATTTAGGATGATGTGTTCCTCTCGCTGCTTTAAGAAAACAAAACAAAACAAAAAACAAACAAAAAAAAAAACTAGAGGAAACACTGACCGTCTTACCATAGTCCGTGACTGCATTAATATATAATGTGTGCCTTTTCAAAATCATTGTGCTAATATTTCAGTATGTACTCTGCTTTATCCGTCTATTTTTCAGGTTAAAGCAAACTGAACAACAGTCACTTAAAAAGAATAAGAGCATCAGCCCACTGCAGTGGTGGAGGGACAATGAAGAAAAGTTCCCCAACCTGGCTCTGATAGCCAGATCATACCTGGCTGTTCCCGCAACTTCGACACCATCTGAGCGTCTCTTCTCAGCTGCTGGGAACATCGTTACAAAACAAAGAGCAAGCCTGACACCTAAGTGTAGCAGGAGGAGGCCCTCTCCTGGCTTGTAATAATTAACCAATCCCGCCAGGGGGAGCTGTGTATAAAAGAGGGCCATTCTCACTGGTGCAGCCTCTGCCGCTGAGTCTGGAGTAGACCCCGCCCCTGGGCTTTCTCACTTCCTGGTGTGAGCCGTGCGAGCTGTGCTTACCTGTTGGGCTGCGTTTGGGGATCAATTCCCCCTTCATCTGGGTGTCAACTTGCTGCTAGATGAGTGAGTACAGCTCTCCCTCTGGAGGCACAGCCCGACTGTCATGATCAGCTGGCAGTAATCAGCTGTTTGTGTTTAGGTGGCTGTAGGGAGGTTGCAGACTCCCCACCTCTCCTACTGGGCGTGTCAGTTAAATGTTTGTTTGCCAGGTACGCAGTCTAGACACCCTCATATTCTTAGCTGGTTCGTGCAGGTGTATGACTGCCCTTTTTATTGCTTATTAGGAGCGGCTAATCTGCCGTGGAGCCCGCCAGCTGTTTTGTCCTTCCGTGTGGCTTCGAAATCCAGTGTTGGCACCCATAAATACGCCTGGACTGCCTCTGCTCCTTGGAAGTCCGCCGTCCGCAGGTTGCTGCACCCCTGTCGACCTGCTGGCTTCCTGACCGAGCTGATTACACGCTTGTGGGACGCCAGGAATACACAGAAGCGATCCGCTTACTTTATCATCTTTTCTTTTGATTAAGTGTATTTGGGTTAGGTGTTGGTATATTTTGTTGTTCTTTTGGTTATTGTTTCCTTATTTAATTGTGTGTTCATTCTTTATTTTCCATTTACCTTTGTTTTTGTTTGGGGTGTGGCAGTTACTGGTTTGCATTTATTTATTTTACTTGTGAGTTGTGGCTGCCCTCCCACTTGTGTTTAGTTCATTCAGTTAATTCTTTTTTTGTTTGAATGCATGAATGCGAGGGAAAAACCCTTTTTAACTCCCCTTGTCTTTTTCCCTCCCTTTCAGAAGCTGAGCACGACGGTGGCGGCATCGGTGTCCCTGGGTGGTGGGTCTCCCTCCCGTGTGATGTGCTGCGCACCCCTTTTTGTTTGAGTGTGTTCACCTTTATTTTCAGTGAGTGAGAGTGTCCACGTGTGTCTGGGGTGATCCTTCCGAGGCCTTCATTCCCTTTACTACCCGTGTCCCACCGGTAAGCCTCAGCTCCTGTTCGGGCTCCCCCTCTTCCCCGTCTTTTAAAGAGAGTGAATGTGTTTTTGAAATTTGATATTTAATAAAGATATTTTCTGTTGGCCAGAACCCACGTCTCCTGCTTCTTAAGCCACGAACCTGAGTGTCCTCACCAATCATTACTTTTTAGTTATTTCCTTGGGTGCAAGTCCCAAGGTGGCGTTGTCTGGCTTCCTTTTACCTGATTCATCTCGCCACATAAGCATGTAGACATGTTCACATTCCTTCACTTCAATGCCCAGAGAGAACAATCTGGAGATACTAGAGATGAGAGAAGGGAAACTGTTGTAAATCCTGTTGGGAAAAAGTTCTGTTTGTATTCACTTGCACTGGAGTTAGTTAATGTCTTCAGTATTTGACCTCATTGGACTTTGTGTTTATTTAAGAGCTTTTTTTTCTGTTATTTAGTTTTGTTAATTCTTTTACTTGGGCTGCTGAACATGCGCTCACACATTGTTTCACTGTAATACATACAGAAATACCTCATTCATGTTCACACGCCATGATGCCTGCCTAAAAGACGTGACTGTTCATTCAATTTCAATTTTTTTTTTTAAATTTAATAAACAAATAATTAAAAAAAACTGTTCAGAAGTGTTCTTGTGAATTAATGATCATCAACCAAAAAAATAATAGCTAGAGTATGTGAAAAAATGAATCGTTAGACTAATCGACTAATCGTAAAGATAGTCGACAGATTAATCGGGAGAAAAATAATCGTTTGGGACAGCTCTAATTACGACACTGAAGCAAATACTGGGAACTACTTTTTCTTTTGAGATCACTACGCCCAGACGCCATGTTTAGTAAGTAGTTCTGGCTTAGAAATCTTCGCATAAACAACTCAATCTCGTAATTTTGCGTTAATATTTAAAAGTGTAGTGAATGTGTGGATTATAACGTGTCCACCAAAGTCTTTTGGGGTTGTTGGATTTTTTTATTTGCCGAGTTTGACGAGGGGAAGCAAAAATAGCGCCCACTTCCATTGTGTCCGCTGCGAAGCCCTCCTCGACTCACCTCTGGATAAACAACAGCTCGCCCTCACAAAAAAACAGCAAGTTGCTTGATGGTAGCTGTGGTCTTTCTTTATTAGCAGATCCCTGCTCACACCGTCTGCTGTGATGAGGCAGAAAGTGAAGAAGTTGAAGAACTGAAGAACCATCCTTGCTGTGGTTCTGATGATGCTCCGGTTCTGCAGTTTCGTGTCCTTTTGTAGGCTGGAGCAGTGGATCCTGGGCCGTGTGTGCTGTCAGATGCTGCAGGCTGACTCTCTGGTGAAGCTTGGCCCGGTTCTGCTCCAGTGTGCCATGTGCTCATGGCCAGAGTTACGAAGATCCTGCTTGCAGGCTGAAGGAAGCTGGTTGCGTTGCCTGTGGAAGTCTCAAAGAACAGAGTCTGTGAAAGTGGAGGCTGTGTTCCTCTCGCCTGTTCTGGTGATCTTTGGTTGGGAGACTGGATGCTGGATGTCAGTCTCTTTTCTTTGGTTAGGCCTTGGTCTGAGGTCTCCTCCCTTTGTTAGCCCTTTGCAGTGCTGGCTCTGGGAGAGGACAGTGTCCTGCCCCCTGGCAGAAGTGCAGTGGAATAGGGAAGGAAACAAGTCGCTGGGCAAGATCTGTATAGCCTGACCAATCACGGTTCATTTCCTCCTCTCAGGGGCGGGCTTTGCAACCTGGCTAACCCCCCAGCTGTGTGTGTTTTGCAACAAAGAAGCACACATACGTTTGAAATTGTGACAAATTAAACGGTTTCTTTCATGTAACTACGAATCCCAACACACACAACAAATATCTTGGTTTTTCAACAGCATTATTAACTTTGAGTGGAGCGTTCCCATCGAATCCAGGAGCTCAAACCTGAATGAATTTCACTGAAGGTCTTCCTGCTCCTCTGGACCGTCTGGATTCAAGTCTGCAGTGTTCTCATAACCAGGATAAGAGTCCAGCTGATGAGGGATGATGAAACAGTCACTTTTAATAAAACTCATTTATCAGACTAACTAATGCGTCAGTAGTGACAACTAGACAATTTATTTATTTTTGGTTTGATTCAAATTCAAGACTTTTTTTCCTTTTGCCATATTTTTCCAGCACATTGACATGTTTTTTTTTTTTTTTTTTTTTTTTTATTTAAAAGAAATATTGTCTCCAGGATGTCTCACCTCGATCACCTCCATGCATGCCTCAGTTTCAGTTGGTGAGTTCCCAGATTTCTTCTTTCTGGATTGAAAAAAGAACAACTACTTGCACATTCTGTTCATTTTAAATTATGACTTTAAAACAAAAGAACTCCATGAGAAAATGAAAAAAAGAACTAATTGATGTGACTGAGGTTGAATTGTTTTACTTGATCCAAAGACCCAGGACAGGCAGAAGAATCAGCATCAGAACCACCAGAACCAGACGGATGAAATTCGGGATCTTTTGGAATTTTGCTAAAGAAACAAACAAAAAAAGGATTTCAGTCTCATTAGTTAGAATAGATCAAGAGACCAGTTTACCAGGTGATTCTGTCTGTTTTGAGGATTATCAGTCTCTGATTCACATTCACAAAAGACAAATGTCTATTGTCTTTACATATGTGACCCATCTTATTCAAATCTCAGTTTAATAATTTACCTTTTACAACAATCTGGTGAAAGTTGGAGGTCTGTCTTCCTCGACTGTTCTGAGCTGTACAATAATAACTCCCACTGTGTTCAGGTCTGAAGTCATCGATGGTGAAGGTCTGACTGAATGCTAACGGAAAGACGTCGTCCTCCCTGTACCAGCTGTAGTTAGCTGCTGGGTTAGCATCACTGCTGCAGGTCAGATTCACTGAGCTTCCCTCCACGATCTCACCAGACGGACTCACCGACACTGAGAGAAGCTTTGGACCATCTGGAGGAGAAAATGCAAAAAAAAACCTTCATCAAATTATTCTGTTTATTAATACTCTCTTTATTTTAACAATTTTTATTTTCTTTATTTGTTCTATCTATCCATGTATTTCTGACCAATAATAATTCAGAGACAATAAACCAGTGACTATCACTTATAATGATGACGACATAAAATCAATGAACTGATTAAGTGAAAAGACAGAAATTCATTGAACTGTGTAAGTTTTTACTTTTTTTCCCATATACTGTACAGAATTTATCTCTTTTTTCATCTGTCTTCTTGGATTTTGCACTAAAAACCTGATTAATTGTGTGTCCAGTCTCTCAACCCTGAATCTGATGAGTGTTTCTAACTCACAGTGGACATCTAAGTATTGTGGCATAGAGTTGGTCTGTCCATGTTGGTTCTTGGACTGGCAGTAGTAGTTTCCTCTGTCTTTATAGCTGATGGAGGTGAAGTGAAGAAGGCCGTCCTGTTCCTCTGACAGAGTTTGCTTCCCCCTGTACCAGCTGTAGCTAGCTGCTGGGTTAGCATCACTGCTGCAGGTCAGAGTCACTGAGCTTCCCTCCACGATCTCACCAGACGGACTCACCGACACCGAGGGAGGTTTAGGAGCATCTGGAAGAAGCAAACTGAACTTTAATGTAGACAGCTGCTGAGTCTGAAGAAAGCCTGGAGACATTTACCTGACAACATGAGAAACAGTCATTTTGTGGTTTTGCTTCAGAAAAGTTTAGCGATGTCCATTTACATGGAAATGGTAGAATCTTTGTAAATGATGTAGTTGGCATGCCAGGCCAGTAGTTGGGGTTGTTGGTTATTTTTGTAATGAAACTACACACTCATGCACACAGAGGACAGTATATGCTATAAAGTTCAACAATAAGCAGTAAACTGACATTTGCATGGACAGAGCATGAATAGAAGTTCAGAGGAACGTCTTACTACAGTTGTGAAGTCGAGCTGTTTTCCAAAAACTGTTTGTTTAAATTGTAGTGCTGGGCAACAATTAAATTTCTTCATTGCGATGAATCTGATCATTTTTCTGTGATGAATCATGTTATGTGCAAAATACAATAATGAATTCAAAAGTACTCTGTAATGATCATCCTGCCCCCAACCAGGGAACTGTTTTTTTGCAAGAATTTTTCAAGAAGTGTAATTTGACAATAATAATTTTACAATTCATCAAATATGATTTAAAATACCAAGTCCTTACCAAGATTGCCCCCCACACCACCAAATGCTGGGTGGCGTGACAGCAGATGAAAAATGGAAGTTTCTGAGGGCACACTTGCCTCAAACTTCATTCTTTCTCCGACCCTCGGAGAGAGAAGACAGCCCAAATTCAGTCACGCCGAATTGTGCCTCATACTCATCTTCATTAAGCCAGATTGTGTGTTGAAGGGAAACTTACTTTATTTTGCATGTTTTCAACACCTGAAGAAGGCTCAGCGGGCCGAAACACTGCACCGCCAAAACACGCAATTTAAGTTTCATTTTCATTTTTGTCATATTTGTGCTCTTTGTTTCAGTCTGTGCCTTCTACCAGCCTTATCCTCGAGATTTTTCTGATAATTCGGCCGAGTGCAATAGAGCAAATAATGAGGAATGGACTGTGTTTCACTGCGTTTCACCGCAAACAGCGCCACAGCCATGTGTGCTTTTTTTATGCTCAGCAGGAACGCGGTGTCGGACTCTCGGGGCGCCGGAAGAGATCTGGCCAGGATTTCTGAAGGGAGGCGCTCAACCCCGGAAAGGACCGTGCATTCTCTGTCCCCAGCTGGAGCAGGATGATCATTACAGAGTGAGCGACGAAGAAAGCGTTAACGCCTGATAAAATAATTGTCGGCGTTAAGGAAGCAGTGCGTTAACATGCCCAGCCTCAGTAAATTGACTTCCAAAATGCTATGAAAGTTGTCTGTTTTCACTTTAAACTCATTACCCAGCCTGAACCCAGCCAGACATGAGATGATTTATACTTTCAAAAGAGAAGAGGATTTACTCACATTTCACACTGATGAAGACAGATGTGGACTTCACGCTTCCCAGATCATTCTCAGCTTCACAGTGATAGTCTCCAGTGTCAGACGGCTGGATGGAGCTGAAGAGGAGCTCCTCCTCATGAACCAGCATTTGGTTCTTCTTATACCAGAAATATTTAGCCGGTGGATTAGCGTCGCTGCTGCAGTTCAGAGAGATTGAAGTGTCCTTCATAACGTCACCAGAGTGACTCATCAACACTTTGGGAACTGTGGGAGCATCTGTGAAGCAGAAACATGGAATGACATGAATGTCTTTCAGATGCACCACATGGAACAGCTGGAGGTTTAATGTGTGAATAGCAGTATGAAGTACTCCTGATTTCTGCTGGCATGGCGGATTCATCGTTTTGCTTTGTCAGTAATTCTGCTGAAGTGGTCGTGGTACTTTTCTCTGTTATAACTAATCCTCTTTCAGGCCAGAACGTGAACTTGCTGCAGTCTTGTGGTGTCTGTCAAAGTACCGTGAAGTGAACTCACACACTGGGTCAGAGCGGTAACCTTCGTAAGCACAGGAGAGTCTGTCTGCTCCATCGACCATTCCTCCATACAGGAAGGATGTTTCACTGTGGATTCTCTCTCCATTCTTGTACCACACAAAAGAAGAAGGGCCAGGGCGTAAACAGCTGCTGTGACAGATCAGCTTTGGACCAACGGGAGACCAGATCACCTGCACCTTGATATCTGGATCTGTGGAGGAGGAGAAAGTCAAACACACAGAAACACACAGCATCTCCTCCACTTCAGAAATAGACACTGACATAATACTAAAGTCGTGATGAATGAGAAGATCACCAGACATTCTTCGGCAGAGAAACAGGAAAAGTTCCATAATTTGCATCTTATAATGCTGCAAATGACTTCCTCCTCTGCTCAAAGGGTGAGAAGTCATGTGACCTCTTCACCTGACCTCTGGATGTGTCTCTTACTCCAGTGGGACTCAAATGTTTTTGTTTCCAAGATGCAACTTATCAGAAGATAAGATGGTTCAGAAAATTCAGGTGTATTTTTATAAATACCCAGAGACCATAATTGTCATGAACGTGGTAAATGTGTCTGGTCACAGAGAAGCTTCCTTCCCTGAGGAACAGCCTCAACACTGCTTGGCTGTGCTGTCCAGGCTGTCCAGGCTGGGGTCAACCAGGCCTCACCACAAAGAGATGTCTGACGACCAACATGACAAAGCTATGAATTGTCAAAACTGTGTGTTTTTGTTAGAAGATTTTAGAGAAGTTTAGATGGCAGTAAATCAATGATAATATGAAATATCTTCTAAAAGTTTTTAAAAACACCATTTTATTCGCATTTTCATAATTTTAGTGTTGTGTTTGCAACATTGTACCATATGCTAGCTTTCAGTTTTACCTGTGACTGTCAGAGTCATTCCTTGGAGACTGTTGGTCCACTCGTCGCTCTTCTTTCCAAATTTGAAGCGATATTCTCCTGAATCTCTCTTTGTCAAGTTCCTGATGGTCAGTGTGGATTGTTCTGTCTTTGTGATTTTGAGCAGAGTTCGATCTGCGTATCGAGGGTCTCTATGAACGTATTCAGGCTGTGTGGTCGTCCCCCGTTGACGGAACCAGAATTGTGGCTCATCAGCACCATCTCTGATGCTGTATGTGCAAGAAATGCTCACTGATGATCCTCTGAAGGCACAGATGCTTCTGTTGGCATAAGTCACTGCAGTGCATGAACCACTGAAGACACCTGAAAACAACATGGAAATCCTCCATTAAGAAGTTTTATCAGTCTTCTTCCATCAGCTCAGGCTCCAGTCCATGAAGTGTACCTACACAGTGTGGGAGAAGAAAAACTCTCATAGCCTTCCAGAGCACAGGAAACACTGGCCACAGAATAAAAATATGCTGAATATAATTTTTGTGAGTTGTCAATTTTCTTCCCATTTTGGTACCAGATGTAGGAAGAAGGTTGAGGGACACAACTGCTGCTGCACTCCATCTCTGACCATTTACAATATTGAACACGGCAGGAAGTTGTTTTTATCTGTACCTTCAGACCTGAATTGTAGAGAAACAGCATGGAAAAAGTTATAACAGTTTATACATTTTGAACATTTCTTGGATTATTTGATGTAGTTTAAAAAAAAATGTTGATACCTGTGACAGACAGTTTGACTCCTGGTTTTCCAGTAAAACTCCCACCTGGATGGTTTGTGATGAACTTGAACCTGTACTCAGCTGAATCCCTCTCTGTCAGGTCTGTGATGCTCAGAATACACTTCCTGTCACCACAGTCATAACGCACACGGCCTGCGTACTGCGAGTCTGTTCTCAGATCCACTGGTTCACTGTTCTCGCGTTGTATGAACCAGAACATCTGCTCCACTGTCGTTTTCAGTCCATTCTTTCTGAGAGGATATGTGAAGGTGCTCCGTATCTCCACTGTGGATCCTTTCAGGGCACAGATCTCAGGTGGACCATAGTTCACCCCCCAGTCCGTCTGACCCTGTGTCACTGCAACAGACAACAAACCTCCATCAGGTACATGGTGAAGTAGAAGAACATGGTGAAGTGGTGGAAGTTGTTGATCAGTTATAAGTTTTTTCTTTAGTTTTATAAACAGGAAAACAACTAAAACATGTGACTTATAGGAGGGAGAATGGAAATCTTCATTTTATGCTGTAGATCTGTAGAAGTGTCATACCTACAGTCATTACAATTTGGCCCAGCGCACAAAATATGGGAAATAATTTTCAACATCACTAAAAATCGAGCTTTGAGTGTTTTCAGTCTACATCTGTATAAAAGTGGAAGTACCACCGCTCTCATAATTCAGCTGCTTTTTTCAGATAAAGCAACTTCCCTATTCATGTCAGCGTGTTAGAATTAAGATCACCAAACTATCTAGATAAATCAACTTCAGAGGCTAAACTGATAAGTTTTTGTTTAAATATTTCATTATATGCAGCAGTGGGGAGTCCCTGTGCTTTTATAGTTAAATATCAGCACTCCTCCACAATCTTCTGTCAGAAAGAACAGTTTGTACATTTTCAGTGGCAAAGGGAATAAAAACAAAGCTGTGATGTCTGAAGCGTGTTATAAGTGAGAGAGATGGTTGATTTCCTGTTACTGTGACACTGCAGTTAAAATGTTGATGTGAAACTCTTCAACATCTTCAGGGAGAAAAGAACAAATGAAGGATGGAATAACAGATGGAAATAAAAGTCGAAATTGCAAATGGTGGGGAATTTCCCACAGTGAGCTGATGTGCTCTGACTTCATAACAGGACTGAAGAACTTCAATTCAGAGCACATGCTCAAGGATTTTTCTTCTTCTTTTTACTACAACTTGGTCAAAATGGACAGTCTGCTGAAAGATGCCTGTGAGGTGGTGACCACAAAAGTTTAGAGGTCCCTTAAAATAACAACATGGTGGAAATTAGCTCAATTACCACAAGTCACAAGACCCTCCAGATCAGAGGCAGCAGTTTCCTTTCACTCCTGATCAGCATCAACGCTTTCTCTCTGTCTGGAATCCATCATCCTCACATTTATACTTTAAGACTTTCTCTTCAGCAGCAGAGGAGGATAGATAAGCAAATATTCAGTCTGAATCTTAGGTTTTCAAATGATAAAGCAAAATGTTCATTGTAATTTTTAAGATCAGATCCAGGCCTCGTTCATACGTGGAATTTAATCTGACATGTGGGAAATGTGCCAAAGCGAGCACCGAGTAACCAGCCTGACGGGACTTTCTTGACATTGCATCTCTAAACGTCATCAAATCTGCAACCATCCTGTTTATTTTCTGCATAAATCGAGAACAAGCAGCGAATAATAATAATTGAAGAAGTCACATGACTTCTCAGTCTTTGAACAGAGGAAATGATTGGATCATCTGCATAACATGTAATTCTGGATCTTTCCCTCCTCCTCTGAATAAAAATCCATCAGTGTTTGATGAACTTCTCAGGCAGCCTCCATGTTTTTAGCTTCACAGTTAGAACTTGGTTCAGATGTTTAGAACACTATAAATACACATGTACAGTGTTTTACATGAGAATCAGAGTTGGGTGACTTGATAAAATATGTAACCAGACAGTCAAAAGAAACTGAACTCAAAAAGCAAAATCCGATGTGGGCATTAAAGCTGCAATGGATGCAAATGCAAACTGGCTGGTCTGATGAGGTGAGGCTGTTCACCACTACACCTCAGTGAAGCACGCTGTGACTCTTGAACTGTATTAAATTTCCTGTCAGGAGAAAAGCATTTATTTTTTGATTTGCTGAGGTGACAGTCAATTCATAGACAGTTTTGAATCATGACAAGTAGAGTCAGTGAGAATGATAAATTCCTTCTTTTTTCATTTTCATGAGTTTTGAAAGTTTTTTTTTGTATCTCAAGAACTTCATAGTTTGACTTTATTGTTGTTTTCACAATACACACAAAATGGGGACCAGCTGCTGAATTAGAAAAGAGGAAATTTCTGGCAGAAACAGAATTAAAGTTGGTTACGTAGCCTAAATTGAGTGATACGTTTCTTCCGTATTGAACAGATATGGGAGCAACTCCAGAGCACATTATTCATTCAATTCAGTCACCAACCTGAATTTTAAATATGGAGAATAACTTTAATTCACTTTGTTTTTATAGCTTTTTCCTTGATATATTTTTACTTGGATTCACCAACAGCCACATTGAATTACTATATTCTGTTTGTTATGACAAACATGTTGAGGCTGTATAACCACCCAGGAACCAACCAACAGGAAGTAACTAAGTGTAAAAGCACTGAAAAACCCCAAACATACAGTGCCCCTCAAATATGGCTCATCTGAACATTAAAATTCTTCATTTTAGTTTTAATCTTTTTTTGGTGTAATTTTTCGCATTACATTTTCCTGAAATATTTGTGATGCATCATATAAATCCAACTAAACCACACTAAAAAAGCAAAACTAAAAAAGAAAATGTAAAAGTTCAGTACCTGAAATAGAGAGAATAATGGCCACAAATCCCCTCACAGCTGCAGATAAACTCATAGCTGCTTTCCTCGTCATCTCAGGGTGAAGAGCCGTGCGTCAGAATCAGAAACCAGAATTAAAGTTGAGCGTTGCTCACTGGGATGTGGTCTTGAAGGAGACACCTCCATGGTCACCACAGACGCTCACATCTTCTGCCGAATAGCGTCCGGCCTTCCTTCCTCTTTCCGCAGTCAGCAGGCCTTCGTCTCTGAGAGTCTGAACATCTCTGTCATGAAAGAGAAGCTGTGCACAAAACTGGCAGCTCTGCTTCTCTCTGTCCTGCTGCTGAACGAAGCAGGTGAATCAGTCACAGCTTCCCCAGCATTGCTACGCTCAGGCCTCATTATGTGTTAACTTCACATCTGTCAGTTCTTCACCTGCAATCTCTGCAGCAATTTTAGCTTTTTTAAAAGGGAGAAATGACTGAAACACTCCGAATTTCAGGATTTCTGTTTCTATATTTTGATGGAGTTTTACCAGATAGTGTTTTACTATGTGAAAACAGAATATTTATCAAAATTTGATTTAATTCTGCCTTCATGAAAATACACATTTCTTTTCTCTGATGTAGTCAATAACTTTCTGAATTTCGTGTTTTCCAGGTGTTTGACAGAAGCTCATGCAACACAGCTCAGAAGACAACGATGGAGTCAAACGGGTCAAAACACTGCTGATGTTGTTATCAGAAGTGTGACGGCCAGTCAGGGCCGGCCCGGGCTTCAGAGGCGCCCCAGGCGAGCCCGAGACGAGCGCCCCTTGGGAGCGTGTCTTTCGAGCGGTCCCGACATTTGTTGTGCGGGGGGGGGGGGGGGGGGGGGGGCGCGCGCTGAGGAGCGATGCCGAACAATACCGATCAGTGCCGGGCAGCGCCGAGGACGAGGAGCGCAGTGCGTCGGACCGCTGCACAGCGGGGCACACGGAACACAGAGCGTCGTGGCGCCCCTTGTACGACCGCGGCGCCCCCCTCGGGACGTGGCGCCCCAGGCGGCCGTCTAGTTCGCCTATGCCTAGAGCCGGCCCTGCGGCCAGTATAATAAACCATCATTAGGCTGGAAGTTCCAGAAAAGTATATGGAAGTTACCCATTTTTGACAATAGATTATATTGGACGTCCGTGTGCGCAGGGAATTGTGGGTAGGGTGAAAGGTTAAGGCACATAAACACTGGGGCAAGATGGCGTCGTATGATGAATTCTCATTGTGGAAAAGAGAACGTTTGGTGAAGTTTTTGAGAGGCAGGCAGGGCCGGTTTTAGCTCTGGGCAATGTGGGCGACTGCCCAGGGCGCAATCCATGTGAGGGCGCACTGGCGCCGTGCGCACGAGAAAAAAAAAAACAAAAACTCGGCAATATTCCAGACTTGCTCTCATTTCCATGTCAAGTTAGTGGTGTGAGCGCTGGGGTGACCTCATTTGTCACGCCATACAGCTTGTATGTCTGTTGGGCTGTCCGGGGGGGGCAACGAGCGACTGCAGAGGGTGGCGGTGGTGCGCCGTGGCGCAGGGAGGGGGAGGGGGTTGGGGGGCAGACTGATGCCAACAGACACTGCTTCAAATTAATTATATTTCATAATTAATACAGACCCACACGTAACTGACTGGGTTATGTGGGGAAAAAAATGAAAGAAAAATCTACGTAAATTTGTTTACGTCACGTGACTCTGGACTCCGGTTGATTTACGGTGAACCGTGACCGGAAGGTGCTGGTTAAAGGCAATGTTTTGATCATGGATCCAAGTAAAAGACCAAAGAAGCCATCAGGTGCCCAGTTTAGAAAAAGAAGAAAAGAAGAAGAGGAGAAACAGGCAAAAGATAAAGGTGTACACATTTTTATGAGTGATGTGAATGATATTATTAGCCATTTATTAGCCTTTTGCTAACATGTTACTAAGCCACAGAAGACCACTGTATCTGGTATTTACTTTTGATGAACTACCAACTATTGTAATTGAAGCATCGTGTCATGCAGCTGATTTCACCCAGAGGCAGCCTGGTATAGTTTGTGTTTCTAATGCAACAAGAATTCATACAGACATCCTGACTGTGGACTTATTCCCATACGCTATATGCTAAGATCAATAACTTCTAACATAAACTGACAAGGCATTTTGTAAGATACACGAGGTATGGCTTTTTAAATAATTTGCAGTGTGTCATGCTTAGTTAATAGGATGTTGACAAATGTTAATAAAATGTGCATTATGGTCATTTTAATCGGGTAACTGATGCATGTGGGATGTCAGTGTGATCTAACATACATATTGTATCTTAATTGTAAATTCAGGGGCAGTTCTGAAATATTTTGGGGCTGGAGCCACTGACCGAGATGAGAACAGCAGCCACAGACCTGGTCCTGGAGTCTGGTGAGGAGCCATCGACTGGACCTCCTCAGCCACATGTTCTTTGCAGGACTCCTCAGTTGTGTGTGTGTGTGTGTGTGTGTGTGTGTGTGTGTGTGTGTGTGTGTGTGTGTGTGTGTGTGTGTGTGTGACACAGAGAGAGAGAGAGAGAGAGAGAGAGAGAGAGAGAGAGAGAGTCTATCCTGTTATCCTGTTTATCCTTTGTTTTTATATTTAAGATTATATTTAATAAAATAATCCAAAAATTAAAATAGAATGTATTGCTATATATTGTCGTTTTGGTGGCGGGGTTTGGCGGTAACTTTTTGTTGGGCGGGGCGACGGTGGGGGTGGGGGATCTCTAACACCTCAACGAACACCAGGATTACTATTGCAACAACACATCATCAGTAGGGTAAAACTAACCTGTCTCACGACGGTCTAACCCAGCACACGTTCCCTATTAGTGGGTGAACAGTCCAACGCTTGGTGAATTCTGCTTCACAATGATAGGAAGAGCCGACATCGAAGGATATCTCCACCTCTGGGAAAAAAGCTGAACTTGTAGCTTTGGCAAACGGTGCCTTCTTTTTCAACATCGACAAGCTGCCGACCGCGAAAGAAGAAGAAAAGTTGCGCGCCGATCACTACAGAGCTCTGTTGGATTCTGATTATGCCCCTAATTTTGGTCAGAGGAGGGTGTAGATAGGTGGAATATGACCACAAAACGGGAAAGAAATAAAATATGTTGTGTTTGGTGTGAACAGCTTTGAGATTTGGTGAAGAAGTGTGTGAGAAACATGCAATCTGAGGTGTTGGCTGTGAAATGTGAAGATCGGTTTTCGGTTTGTGTTGCCCGTGACGGGAGCTGGTCGGCTCAGAGAATATTCTGCATGGTGTCATCTTAAAGTGTAGCTTCTGTAGTTTCATATGATATCCAATGTTTCGGGGTGGAGCAGACGGATCTTGCGTTGAGTTGCGTTTTGTGTCGGGAGGCGTGAGTGAGGGTGTGTTGAGCCGCATTTTGCAATAACGGTGCATTTTGTAATAAATGCCCAAAATATAATAATTTTGTCAATTCATTTTGTAATAAAGCCGCATTTTGTAATAAACATCCGCATTTCGTAATAAACTGCCCCAACGCATTTTGTAATAAATATTGCCGCATTATGTAATAAGTTATTGCATTTTGAGAAGATTATTACAAAATGCACTTGCAACTTTTTTATTTTCTGCAAAATGTAATAACATGGTGCATTATGTAATAATACCTCTTTTTATTGTTCATCAAACAATAAACTCAGACAAGAGTGACTTGGAAGGTGACAGGAATCTTGAGATAGACAGAGCACTGCCTTTGAGCCCTGTTGGGAAAAAACGTGCATCTCAGTAGCAATACTTTCTACAATATAGCCGAATAAACCAAGCATGCTTCTGTCTCCCACAGCAAACAGGTCCTGGATGACGGGCCAGACGAAGAGCAGGTCTAAAACCTCCAATGAGAAACGTTAAACAGGCTTAAGAGGGCTTAACAGGGTGGCGTGTCGAATTGTTGCATATGGATTTTAAAGTTGTTATAAAACAAACACTCGGCCATCAAAGTGCAGCTGGAGCGTTCAGTGAGTGAGATTAAGGCTTCTTGTTTGAGACAAAACTGAAAGAAATCATCCTCACAGCATTTTAGTCACTTTTTACACATGTTGAATTGGAGCAGACAGCTGTTGGACCCGGAACAGGGTCCGTCGGGCCGAACAGGTGAAGATCATTTGAGAGAGAGAGAGACAGATATAGCAGTAACTCAAAAAGTATGACTTTAAAATCGTGCTATCGTGCACAAATTATGAAAAAAGTAAGATTATTCAATCTGTTATTCCATCCTTTCTGTTGATGAGCTTCACCCAAGCCTTTCTCCTCAGCTCGAATGGCGGGGGGCAGATACATCTCCCCACACCTTGTTTCACCCCAGAGTGCTCTCAGCAGTCAATAGATCGCCACTTGTTCAGCGCATAATCGCCATTACCACAACCTATAACGGCACACACCGGCATAGTTTCAACTGAACAAGCTGGACAACAAGAGAGAGCACATGGTGGGAAGAGGTTGTTTATGAGCCATGACCCCTGAACCCAAAGTCAACAGCGGGCTCTCGCACATGCACAGTTTGAACTCCAATGTGGTCTATTGTCACAGATTATTTTTTCCACCCTGTTGAGAATGCTCAGCACATGGTTGCCAGCAGAGGGCAGTATTACTTCTGGTTTGAAAACTTCTGTTCTCATGTACTGAAAATATCCCAATTCTCACTGATTTCAGTGAGTCAGAGTCATCAAACCGATTATGGTGCATCATTGACTAACATAAAGCAGATTTTTTTATTTCTGTTTATATTTACTTTTCAACATGAATAGAAGAGACTCATAATAATGCAAAACAGTTTTCTGTTCTAAAGTTAGACCAGGTGTGCTAAACATAAAGCCTGTGGGCCAAAACCACTCCACTGGGAGCACTACAATCAATCAATCAATCAATCAATCAATCGATCAATCAATCAATCTTTATTTGGAAAGTACTCTTCATATTCATAAAAAACAGTTCAAAGTCCTAAATAGTAAAATCAGTCATAAAAACAAAAAAGAAAAAGAAAAACCGCACCATCGATCAGGGTCGTATGCACACACACACACACACACACACACACACACACACACACAGACACAGATGTGTACACGCACACACACACACACACACACACACACACAGATGTGTACACACACACACACACACACACACACAAACAGACACACTCCGAGTTTTTTTCACACCAAAAAGGAGACATGGCATGGCACTGAGCATCATGGGAAACACTACCAGTGGGGACCCACACCGGGAAAAGTCAAAGGTCATGACCGCTGAGGCTCCAGCGCCCGACCCCCAACCCCTCCAGAAAAAAGGAACCCCCACACCAAGATGTGGAGCCCCCCAAGCCAGTCGGGACCAGAGGACCTGAGCAGTGACCCCAGCAGTGGAGCAGAACCAACTCCTGATGTGAAGGACCCCCTCAGGAAACACTGGAATTAAACAGCTAAAAACTTGCAAGGATATGGTACAGTTAATAATAAAATAAGTAAGATAAGATCATAAGATAAAAACAAGTAAAATAAATTAAAAGTACATAATAAAATAGAATAAAATTACATAAATAATGATGAAACTAGGAGGGCTATACAAGGTCAGTTAAAAGTCTGATTAAAAAGGTGTGTTCTTAACCTCCCTTTAAAACTATCAACAGTCTCTGTGGTCCTGAGGTTCTCTGGCAGGCTGTTCCACAGGCGGGGGCCGTAGTGGCTGAAAGCCGCCTCACCATGAGTCTTGGTTCTAGCTTTAGGAACACACAATAGGCCACAGCCAGAGGACCTCAGGGCCGCGAGGGTCAAGATGGCAAAAACAGATCAGCTAAATAAGAAGGCGCAAGGCCGTGGAGACATTTAAAAACGAGGAGGGCGTCGCAGCAGACACAATGGAAGTGGATGGTATTTTTGCTTCCCCTTGTCAAACTCATCAAATACACAATCCAACAACCACAAAACACTTTGATGGACACGTTATAATCCGCACATTCACTACGCTGGGGAGCACAAACAAATAATATTGTAGCATTACGACTAGGGCTGTCCCGATTATTCGACGTAGGTGACGTCGTCGATGACGTAAATACGTCGACACGCACACTATACCGTCGAATGACGTAAACACGTTGACACGTGCACACCGTCACATGTAAACAAGTGTGCACAGCAGAAATGGCGGAGGCTCCGGGCCCCAGCGTTCCGGGCGGGGAAGAGGAGCGCGGCACCACGACGCAGCGAAAAAAGCGGTCAAGAAAGTCCAAAGTATGGACATATTTCAAAGAACAATCAAACGAGTTGTAGCCTTTGCAAAGCCGAGTTGGCGTACCACAGCAGCACATCAGCGATGAACGAACGCCTGAAGCGACTTCACCCAGGTGGAGGATGAGAGAAAGCAAAAAGCTGGAGGATCGTAAGTCCATCGAACTAACTAACTAATATGACGTGTTAACGTGCATCGTTAAGTTTCATTTCTCGAAGCAGCGGGTTGAAGTCAAAGTTGTACAGTGTTTCAGCTTTGTGCATCATGCAGCTAACGTTAGCGGAGCTATTTCACTCCAGTCAAATTGTGTTGGTGCTTATAGGTAACGTTACTGGTTCCGCTGCTTTATGTGCCCATAAACAGTAACATGTGGCATCTACTTATATATCTACTCCGCTGCTGCTCCGGACAGCTCTCGGTCTCACCGTCTCTGTGCAGACCTCGGGCGCAGCACAGAATGCAGATATTATTATTTAGGATGATGTGTTCCTCTCGCTGCTTTAAGAAAACAAAACAAAACAAAAAACAAACAAAAAAAAACTAGAGGAAACACTGACCTGCTTACCATAGTCCGTGACTGCATTAATATATAATGTGTGCCTTTTCAAAATCATTGTGCTAATATTTCAGTATGTACTCTGCTTTATCCGTCTATTTTTCAGGTTAAAGCAAACTGAACAACAGTCACTTAAAAAGAATAAGAGCATCAGCTCACTGCAGTGGCGGAGGGACCACAGTTCACACAGTTCCAAGTTCCCCAACCTGGCTCTGATAGCCAGATCATACCTGGCTGTTCCCGCAACTTCGACACCATCTGAGCGTCTCTTCTCAGCTGCTGGGAACATTGTTACAAAACAAAGAGCAAGCCTGACACCTAAGCATGTAGACATGTTCACATTCCTTCACTTCAATGCCCAGAGAGAACAATCTGGAGATACTAGAGATGAGAGAAGGGAAACTGTTGTAAATCCTGTTGGGAAAAAGTTCTGTTTGTATTCACTTGCACTGGAGTTAGTTAATGTCTTCAGTATTTGACCTCATTGGACTTTGTGTTTATTTAAGAGCTTTTTTTTTCTGTTATTTATTTTTGTTAAAGCGACACTAAGGAACTTTTCAACCTTAATAAAACATTTTAATATCTTTTGTGATGATACATCGACTTACAACTAGTTGAATGACCCCTCTGTCACGGACTGAGGGCGTCAGTATTGCTTTCACTTGGACTGAGCAGCTGTGAGGAGGGTGGTAGGAACCCTGCACACTAAAAAAAACTCCAAATGGGCGGACTGCTTTACGGCATGCGTCACATCATGATAAAACATTGTTTAGCCACCATTAGATTCATTACCTCGTCGTTATCCATCCTTCACACAGCCACTGGAAACAAATGTAGGCGAGTTCAGTCCGACAGCACGCCACCGGGAGCAGCATTTTACGACGTCACGTGCTAGACCTCATGGGAACTGTAGTATTCGGTCAGGCAAAACACTACCGCTTTTGACCACTGGCACCGCCAAAATCAACGAAAACTGAAAGTTCCTTAGTGTCGCTTTAATTCTTTTACTTGGGCTGCTGAACATGCGCTCACACATTGTTTCACTGTAATACATACAGAAATACCTCATTCATGTTCACACGCCATGATGCCTGCCTAAAAGATGTGACTGTTCATTCAATTTCAAGTTTTTTTTTAAATTTAATAAACAAATAATTTAAAAAAACTGTTCAGAAGTGTTTTTGTGAATTAATGATCATCAACCAAAAAAATAATAGCTAGAGTATGTGAAGAAATGAATCGTTAGACTAATCGACTAATCGTAAAGATAGTCGACAGATTAATCGGGAGAAAAATAATCGTTTGGGACAGCTCTAATTACGACACTGAAGCAAATACTGGGAACTACTTTTTCTTTTGAGATCACTACGCCCAGACGCCATGTTTAGTAAGTAGTTCTGGCTTAGAAATCTTCACATAAACAACTCAATCTCGTAATTTTGCATTAATATTTAAAAGTGTAGTGAATGTGTGGATTATAACGTGTCCACCAAAGTCTTTTGGGGTTGTTGGATTTTTTTATTTGCTGAGTTTGACGAGGGGAAGCAAAAATACCGCCCACTTCCATTGTGTCCGCTGCGAAGCCCTCCTCGACTCACCTCTGGATAAACAACAGCTCGCCCTCACAAAAAACAGCAAGTTGCTTGATGGTAGCTGTGGTCTTTCTTTTTTAGCAGATCCCTGCTCACACCGTCTGCTGTGATGAGGCAGAAAGTGAAGAAGTTGAAGAACTGAAGAACCGTCCTTCCTGTGGTTCTGACGATGCTCCGGTTCTGCAGTTTCGTGTCCTTTTGTAGGCTGGAGCAGTGGATCCTGGGCCCTGTGTGCTGTCAGATGCTGGAGGCTGACTCTCTGGTGAAGCTTGGCCCGGTTCTGCTCCAGTGTGCCATGTGCTCATGGCCAGAGTTACGAAGATCCTGCTTGCAGGCTGAAGGAAGCTGGTTGCGTTGCCTGTGGAAGTCTCAAAGAACAGAGTCTGTGAAAGTGGAGGCTGTGTTCCTCTCGCCTGTTCTGGTGATCTTTGGTTGGGAGACTGGATGCTGGATGTCAGTCTCTTCTCTTTGGTTGGGCCTTGGTCTGAGGTCTCCTCCCTTTGTTAGCCCTTTGCAGTGCTTTAAATATTTCAATTTTCATCTATTTAGCCAGTAATACCCCCCCCCCCCCCCCCCCCCCCCCCCCCCCCCCCAAAAAAAAAAAAAAAACTTAGTAGAAGTAATAAGTGTCTACATTATTTTTCAGAGTCTGTTGAGGAGCCACACTTGTTACAATAGCGGACACATACGCGCTGCTCCACCAATAATTTTTGCATCATTTTATTTATACATCATCATAATCAGCAATATTAAAATAATAAAAAACTTGAAATATTTCAGTTGATTTGTAATGAATCCAGAATGTATGACATTTTTGTTTTTTTAATTGCATTTCAGAAAATAAAGAACTTCATCACAATCTTCTAATTTTCTGAGACAGTCCTGTATATATATATATATATATATATATATATATATATATATATATATATATATATATATATATATTCTTTTTTTTTTACATCATGTCTTTTATACATCATTATAAATATAATTCTGACTATATTTCAATTTCTACAAGATTTTTTGCTCCTGCTTTGACCATCAAATCATCAGGTATTAAGACAACTTGTGTTTTATTGGTCCTCTTGATCCAGTGGCACGCTGAAGAAAAGGCTCTTTAACAGACAAGGCATTGAAAATGATTTTTTTCATGATCTGTACAGATGCAGCTGATGCACCACCCATGAGATACATCCACCAACTCCACCTGCACTGCTGCTCCTGTGGCAGTGTACAAGGTGTAGGAATCAGAGGGTGGAGGAACCAGCAACCTCCAGGACCAGAGAGAAACCGTTGGGACTCTGATCCTCTCAAGAAATGACTTTCTGGAGTTTTCCAGACTCCTCCAGGACTGGAGCCTGCAGGAGGGGATTATAGGGGCTGTTATTAATTCATTTTAAAATCAAGAATCCAACCAAAATATTTAAATAAATGTAACTAGTGTAAAATCAGGTGAAAAAGATGACGGTGTTTGTAAATATTGGGAAAATATGATATGATGAAAGAAGGGGCAGACATCACAAGTTTTTCTTCTTTCTGCTCCTTTTTCATTCATTCTTGTATTGTATTATTTTCTTTTATGTATATTTTTGTATTATCTTTTGAATGACAATAAACACAAAAAAATACAGCAATCGATGTGAATAATTTCTGACATGTCTTTTAAAAATGTTTCATTCAGAAATATATCAGTTTTTTAAATTCTGGTTCAAATTTTTTTGGGAGAGATGTGAGGACTATGCAAGTTGTATTTATTTTTTTTCCCAGAGAAATGTGTTTGTGGTTCTTAATTGGCGATATATAATAAAGCCATTGTGGTTGAAGATTATCAGAGTCATGAAATCCATCTTTTGGAAATGTGTTCACTTCAGTCATTAAATAAAATCAGTTTAAACATGATCTGAGTCCAGAATAATTTTCAATGTAGTTCTCCGTTGAACAGTGGTAACATTTTGTTAAACAGAAAGAGGTACAAGTAATGTAATCATATACCTGGACAGTTAAATCATTCTAAAGACGAATTCAGCTGACTTTATGAGGGATTGTTGAAAAACTTGGAGCTTTCTGCTCCATTCAATACCGTCTCTTCATTCAGCTCCGCTGTGACAAGAAGTGGGAGTGTCGAGGTGAAGCAGGAAAATCTGACCAATCAGAGAAGACTTCTCGATCACCCAGCCGAACAAAGTTCTTACACGAGGAGGGCGCGAGGCTGCCGAAATTTGTTCGGTAAGGAGGCGGTGCGAGAACAAAATGACGTCATTTTGTTCTCGCACTGCCTCCCTTGCCGAACTTTGTTCTTGTGGCTGGTTGTGGATGGTGCTATGCGTTAAACGGCATCAACAGCACCACCTCCTGTTGTGGCATGCAAATTACACAACACTGGCAGTTGTGAATAAATCCTAAGTCCTGCGGATGCGAATCAGGGGGGGAGTTCCAAGATGGCGGAGTGAGCAGCCGAACTTTCTGCAGGCTCTGCAGTTTAACTGTTTAAACCTTCTTTTTCTTTATTAACGCTCAGCTTAACATTATTTTGAACAGTCGCCTTTGTTTATGAACCTGTTTTGGTTTTTTTAAAGCCCTTTCTTTACGTACGAAGTTCCAAACATGGCTGGAGTTAACAAGGATCATGAATACTCGTTAGCCGCTCTTCAACAAGCCTGCGACGAGGAAGACATCGACTGGATGGAACAACAAGACGTGGAAAAGTCAGTTCAGGAGCCGACGCCTACTGCACGTAAGAACCTGGTTCACACCCCGCTGAAAAACCCAAAGCCGAGTAAGGTTAAAAAAACAGCGGGTTCAGAAAACGAGGTCTCCACTGGTGTCCTTTATGCTGCCATTCAATCTCTGACTCAGAAGTTTGATACGCAAAATGAACATTTCCAAGCTGTTGAATGGCAGCTGAAAGAAAATACCGATGCAGTTATTAAAATTAAAGAGTCGGTCGATGCAAACACATCTGCTCTGAAAGGGATTAAGGACGATGTTGAGAAGATGAAAACGCAGATGCACTGAAAGATGCATGCCTGGAGCTTGAGAGATACAAGAGAAGATGGTCACTGCGGCTGAACGGCCTCCCCGAACGAGAAGGCGAGAACCCCCGGGAAGAAGTAATCAAGATCCTGTCCAAGGTTGTCCCAATTCCAGCTGAAAAATTACGTGATTTTGTCGACTCAGTGCACAGGCTGGGCCAGAAAACCGGAAGGCCCAGACAGATCATTCTTCAGTTCTCCATGAGAACCGTCCGAGACCAGGTCTGGAAAATGTCCAAGAATGCCCAAGTTTGCAACGAGATGAAGATCCGCTTCAGAGAGGACTTCTGTAAGGAGGACCGCGAAGCTCATACATGCCTGTGGCCAAAAGTGGAAGAGGCGAGGAAAAGAGGTCTTAAAGCATATGTCATGGCCAGCCCCCCGGCCTCCTCATAGGGAGGCCGTTTGTTTGTTTTTCAGGTGGGCGGCACTGGAGCGGGTTTTCGGAGGCGTGGTTCCAGCTCATCAGCCAGATGAGGGTCAGCTGCTCTCGTCCCTATTTAAGTGGCGTCCTTGGCTGGAATCGGCGCTGGATCTTAACCTCTGCTACAGTGTGTTAGACGTGCCTGCTTCGACCTGCTCTCGTGATCAGTGTATTCACCTTTTTTTTCCCCTCTGCTCGCAGTCTGGGGATCCGCTCCGCCTGCCGCTCCTGCCGCCTGCCTGCTCCTAGTTCCTCCGGAATCGGATCCAACCTTGGACTGAAAATTGCCGAGAGTCATCCCGGACCCAGCTTGGTCCGGCTCTGCTTCTGGGCTCACCTTTTGTTAAAATAAATCCCTTTTTTACCCGCCATCTGTTCTCCCGTGTCGTCTGCGCCTGAGCCTCCGACCCCACCCGTAACAGCATATCTGCGGGATGGACATGCTGTGATTGACGGGCGCCGAATAACTGGCTGAAAAACTCTTGCCCCTATTTTCCTTTGCATCCCAGCAGTGAGATATCTGATTCCTGACAGATCAGTGTGTTAAAATGTCTGTGTCCTCTGGCTGTGAAGCTTAAGGTCATTAAAGGGCAACTCCGGTTTTTTGACACCTGGACCTTATTTATAGGTGTGTGCATGCTCATATACTCACTCAGACAAACATCGTGCAGCTCGGAGTCCAGAAGTTATTTAGATCCAAACGATGTAGCCGCACTGGCGGGGGTGCCACAGCAATGGAGCGTTAGCGTGGGACATAATCTCTGCAAAGTCGCTCATTTCGGCTGTATTTCTTCATCCATCGCCAGTGTTATCAAGTCAGCTCGTCTACCGTCTTCAGGTGGGTCAGCTGAAGAGCTGACAGTTTTCGCTAACTTAGCCACAATTGGCTCGGATGGGAACGTTGCGGAGCTCCTCTCCCCAGCAGAGAGGCACTTTGAGTCGGCCTCGGCTGTCACGGCGCCCCGGCGTCTGACTTCCAGGGGCCGAGTTGGAAAACGGCCCTCAGCTGCTCCACGGAGGCTCCGGACACCGGCGAAGACGCACGGCTCACATGCGGCCGCTGGGCCGCTGGACGTCTCTCCTCGCCGGGAGGATGCGTATCTCCGCTCCGCGGCGGATGCGCGCTCCACGCCGGCCGCGGGACGCGCGATGGCCCGCCGCGCCGCGGCCGGAGCTCTCTCCTCGCCGGGAGGAAGCGTATCTCTGCTCCCCGGCGGATGTGCGCTCCACGCCGGCCGCGGGACGCGCCACGGCCGGAGCTCTCTCCTCGCCGGGAGAATCCAGATCTCCGCCGCCCGGCAGATGCGCGCTCCGGGCCGGCCGCGGGACGCCGCGCCGAGGCCGGAGCTCTCTCCTCGCCAGGAGGAAGCGTATCTCCGCTTCCCGGCGGATGCGCGCTCCACGCCGGCCGCGGAGCGCTCTCCTCGCTGGGAGAATCCAGATCTCCGCCGCCCGGCGGATGCGCGCTCCGGCCAGGCCGCGGGACGCCGCCGGAGGCCCCCCTTCCGACCGAAAGGCAACCCAGCGCCGATAGAGGAAAAATACAGCCAAAATGAGCGACTTTGCAGAGATTATGTCCCGCGCTAACGCTCCATTGCTGTGGCACCCCCGCTAGTGCGGCTGCATCGTTTGGATCTAAATAACTTCTGAAGGACTCCGAGCTGCACGATGTTTGTCTGAGTAGATGAGCATGCACACACCTATAAATAAGGTCCAGGTGTCAAAAAACCGGAGTTGCCCTTTAATGTAAGGCACTTACTGCCAAGTAATTTTCTGTTCACATTAGACTAAATGCTGGTTGTTAATGTGTTAAATATAACTATAGATTTGTTGAAGGTTACAACTCTTTTATTCCTGCTTTAAGTTTGTAAATGCTTTCCATCACTATATGGCACTTTCTTTATTATCGTTAAATGTTAGAGGTTTAAGAAACGGCACCAAGCGCAAGGCTATTTTTCTTTTTTGTTAGGAGCAAGCAAGGGCAAACTGTTTTTTTCTACAGGGGACTCATTCTTTAGATAATGATGTAAGTTTTTGGAAATCTCAGTGGGGCTGTGGTGACATATTCTTCTCCCACGGTTCTTCTCATTCAGCAGGTGTAGCCATTTTATTTAAACAACTGGATGGTAAGGTTTTAGATTATAAAAGTGATGTTAAAGGACACTGGCTTATGGTTACTCTTGAATTTAATGATTCTAACTATATACTTTTAAATGTGTATGGTTTTAATAATCGGATCAAAAATAGAAAAATGTTTTCCAACTTAGGTACCATGATCGATAACTGGATGACCCAGTACTCAACTGATAGAGTAATAGTTACAGGTGACTTCAATGTGGTTGCAGATGAGTGGCTAGACCGTTATCCTTCCCAATTCAGAACTCATTCTTTTGATCCTCTAATATCTGACTTCTCCGAATCACTAAATCTTGTGGATATTTGGCGTAAAATGAATCCTGATATCAAACAATATACGTGGTGGAACAATACCAGTCGATCTCAATGTTCCACATTAGACTTCTGGTTAATATCAAAAAACTTAACTGAATTATCTTCAGAGTGCAATATTAGTCCTTCTCCTCTTACTGACCACTGTGCTATTTCCCTGACTATTTCACCTAAAGCTAATTCTCCTAAACGCAGATTTTTGCATTGGAAATTTAATAGCAACTTATTAAAAAATGAGTCTTTTTGCAAGAAAATAGTTTCTTTAATCTCTGAAATTAGGCAGCTAAAGGACTTATCTCACACAGGTAAATGGGAATGGCTTAAATTTAATGTTAAAAGAATTAGTATTTATGAAGGCAAAAAACTGGCTAATCAAAGACGAAAACAACAAACTGATATTGTCTGTAAAATAAACACCCTGTGTCTCAATACTCATCTTGATGATGCTAATAACCTTGAACTCCTTCGGCTACAGTCAGAATTAGATGACTTCTACACAGACAAGGCAAAAGGAGCCTTTATTCGATCTAAAGCAAGATGGATTGAAGACGGCAAAAAAAATTCATCATATTTCTTCAATCTAGAGAAACGTAGACAGAACAATAAAGCAATAAATAAACTATTTATAAAAGACAGTTTGAGTGAAGACCAGAATATAACTGAAGAGCATATCTTTTCTTTTTATAAATCCCTTTACAGTTCTAAATTCTTAAAGCATGAGGCTGACCACTTTCTTAAAGGAATACTCCACCCAAAAAACGATTTGGCCTCATTTTCTACTCACCCTCATGCTGAGAAACACTCTGGAGCACTTTTTTGACGTTTCAAATGCAGTTGGAGATGTTTTGGGACTTTAGTTGTCAACAAACAGGGACCGACAGAGCCCGACAGAAAAAATGGTCCATAAAGTCCACAAAACGTTCCCATTTTCCTTCATACTGCTCGTCCGCTGTAATCCAAGTGTCCTGAGCGCGTAACGTCCATAATTAATTCTTAACGAGGTCATTTAGTACATTTTAAGAGCCCAAACAGTGCGCTCTCGTACAGCTCCATTGCATGTCTGCACGCGCACCCTGAACTACAGAAGCCGCGGCAGACCAAGCCAGACGCTTGCACGCTTTCAGGGACTACTTTTCTAAATTGCAAGCATAGAAGAAGAAGTTCCGCTGTTTATATTCTGCTGTGAGTGACCGAGCTGTGGACAATCACAAAAGTGATTGGCTACTGTTTTAAAGCTTTGAATTCGGTGTCCTGCTGAAAGGGCACAAGCGTGTTGTTTCTCAGCATGAGGGTGAGTAGAAAATGAGGCCAAATCGTTTTTTGTGTGGAGCATTCCTTGAATTTGGTGAAACAATGGACCCCGCAAATTGATGAACACTTCAAAGCTCTAACAGAAGCTGAAATTTCATTAGCAGAGCTGGATATAGCTGTTTCTCAAATGCCCAATGGGAAATCACCAGGACCAGATGGTCTAACCAATGAGTTTTTTAAACATTTCTGGTCTGAAATTCGGGATATTGTTTTTAATGCATTTAAAGAATGCATCGCAAACTCCACCTTATCCCCCACAATGAAACAAGGGTTTATCACTCTTATTCCAAAACCAAACAAAAATCAACTTTATTTGGACAATTGGAGACCTATTACTCTACTATGTGGTGACTACAAACTTTTGGCTCATGTTTATGCCAACAGACTAAAGAAAGGGATTCATAAAATAATTGATGAAACACAGTCAGCTTTTATCAAAGGAAGACACATTCATAACCACACTCGTCTAATTTTAGACCTACTTGACTACAATCATCTGATTTCACATGACAGTTTCATCCTTTTCTTAGATTTTTTTAAAGCTTTTGATACTCTTGAACATCAGTTTTTGCTCGAAACTTTAAAAAATTTAATTTCGGCCCGAACTTTTGTAACATCATTCATATGCTTTATAAAGATATAAATAGTAGTGTATCTTTAAGCTGTGGTGTGTCCAGAAGGTTCCCTATTAAATGAGGCATTCGTCAAGGATGCCCAATAAGTCCTCTACTGTTCATTTTAGCTACAGAGCTGTTAGCAATATATTTAAAAAATTCACCAGATCTTCATGGTATTAAAATGTTCGGGAAAGAAATTTTAATCAGCCAGTTTGCGGATGATACAGCACTACTTTTAAAAAACCAAAATATGGTTCCATTGTCTATTAATAAGATTAATGTATTTTCAAAAGCATCAGGTTTAACATTAAACCTTTACAAATGTGAAATATTGGCTATTCATGATTGCAAACTTACCAATATAGCCAATATTCCAATAAAAGATGAGGTGAAGTACCTAGGACTAATTATTACAAAAAATCTGAGCAATAGAGAAAGTCTAAACATTATCCCCAGATTAAATTCCATACAAAAAACTTTTAACCACTGGCTCTCCAGAGATTTGTCTGTGTTTGGTCGAGTTCTTTTGTCTAAGGCCGATGGTTTTTCCAGACTTATTTATCCTTGCCACTCCCTTTATATTTCACCTAAAATGACTAAATCTTCTAATTCTATTATTTTCAAATTCATATGGAAAAATAAAACTCACTATTTACGGAAGTCGCAGCTGGTTCGAGAATATGTAAACGGAGGTCTTAGAGCTATGGATTTTGAATCTGTGATTGCAACTTTCAGAGTCAAATGGCTAAAATAATGTATCTCTAATCCTCAATCTATCTGGTACCATATTCCTAACAAATTATTTGATCGAGTTGGAGGTCTTATTTTCCTCCTTAAATGTGATTTTGAAATCCCTAAAATTCCCATTAAGCTATCTAATTTTCACAAGCAAGCCTTACTGTTCTGGAAAATAGTATTTTCCCATAATTTTTCACCCCACAATTCTTTATTATGGAACAACAGGGTTATAACGTTAAACAGAAAATCCCTTTTTAAGATAGACTTGTTTGAAAAGAATGTGAATTATGTGTGTGATTTACTGAATCCTGCTGGTCAGCTATTATCCTTTGAAGACTGTGTCCAAAAGTATAACATTTCTATTTCAAGGAAAGACTTTGCCAACTTATGTAAAGCAATTCCTATTCCCTTACTCCGTATGATACAAAGTAACTTTCAGTCCTCTGTTACCTCCCCTTCTCTACCTTCTCTTAGAGTTGGTGAGGTTAACTTATTGGACAAAAAATGTGACAACAAAAACATCAATTTGTCCTTTAAACAGAAAAATTGGAATGGTTTTGATTCATGCTCGTTACGTAATATAGATATTTCTCTGAGGAAAAAGTCTTTCTCCTTCTACCTTTCATTCCCTGTCACCCCTAAAGTAAAAGAAACCCATTTTAAGATTATATCAGCAATATACCCTGTTAATGACTTCTTTAAAAAAAGATTTGGATTTGATGTGGACCCCTGTACTTTCTGTTCAACTGAAAGTGAAACATTAGACCATCTGTTTTTTAATTGTTCCCCAGTCAACATATTTTGGTGTGAAATTCATAATTGGCTGTCCCTGAAAAGTGAAAACATTCCTCCATATACTTATAACGATATTATCTACTTTATGGACAATCTGGACACACAATTTTCGGATGTCATCAATCTTGTGGTTATTTTGGGTAAATACTATTTACACTGCTGTAAGTGGAACAACACTATTCCCTCCTTCATTGCTTTCACCCACTCCTTGACCACATACTTTAAATCACTGAAAAAGATGGAAAAACTTAATAAGAAAGCAAAAAAATTGATCACAACTATTTCTAAATCCTTGCTTTTTTGAAATGTTGTGCCTGCATCTTGTGCCTTTGTTTACTGTTCTTTTATTCTTTTATTTTTGTATATATATAGTGTCCATTTGCTGTAAATTTCTGTTTACTGTGCCAAATACACTAGTTTGAATTGTATCCATATATTTTACACCCTGACTTGTTTTGTAAATACTTTGTTCTAAATAAAGATTTGATTTAAAAAAAAAAAAGAAAAAAAAAAAAGGTTCCGAATCAGGAAGGTGCAAAATCACTGCCAAAAGTCACGTGACGCTGGGGAGCCAATAGTTTCTCCAACCCGCAGAAAAGTTTCTCCAACCCGCGGAATTTTTTCTCCAACCTGCAGATTTTTTTCTCCAACCCGCAAAATTGTTTTTTGTACTTGGAAAAAAAAATTAATCTTGAAAGATTTTATTTTGCACTTAAAGAATATTTTAATGTAAGTGCAGATATATATTTTTTAATTTGTGGAAACGTTTTTTTGATGGACAACCCTAAGTGCATTAGTTGTGAATGACATTTTGCTTTTGCAAAACACACTGGCCCTCATTTATCAAACGATCTCTCAAACGGGTGTATATCTGAGCGGTGAGCTCATCGTACGACGGTTCTCGCGCTGCATTACAGAAACTTCCGTACCTCGCCGATCTCAGCGTTTGAGTGATCGGGTGTTGATAAATGCGGCGGCTGAATTTGATCGTCATTAACACGTTACGCCCTGAAATATTCATAGTTCCGAAGCCGCGCCCAGTGAGGTCAAACACTGAAAAGGAGCGATTTTGGCAAAAAAAGAAACTTTTGGGAGCTGGAAATGGATCCTCTCAGGTCTGAGGTGGAGAGAAATCAGGAGGAGCTCTTTGGAAGAATATAAACTGAAATTAAAGGAGAATAGAAAAACGCAGTCTGGAGGACGCCGTTCGCGGCAGCAGTGAGCAGCGTCACCTGGATGAACGGGCACCGGCTGAGGTCAGAGCAGATTATAGATCCGTTAATTTAACCCTGATATTACAAATAATGAAGCCGACTCATGTTGTACAGCTCAGAGTTTTATTGTTTTGTTTTATGATGTCTCAGAGTCAGACAGCGTGGCACCGCGGCCCGGTCTCCTCCCCACAGCGGGGACGGTCCCACCGAGACACACCTCGGACCGACCGGGACACAGCACAGGACCGAACAGGACCGAACAGGACCGAACAGGACCGAACAGGACCCGGGACTCAGTCCACCGAGGGCAGCGCATGCCACTCGCTGCTGGTGTTGCTTAAATTAAAAAAATTTATAGAAGTTTTCATAAAATGTTTGACTAAACGTCCTCTGTCTGTATTTAACCTCCCTTTAGTTCATATGTTATTTTCCAGGCTGCTGGCATCACATCACTGATTAAATCAATAATTTTCTATACTTTAGAGTGTATTTGCATTTCAGTCGCGGTTCTTCAGGTCCTGTCTCCTCCTCCAGACCCAGTGTGGCTCTGCTGGTTCCCGCATCCTCTTGTGGCGCCAGTGCATCAAAAGTAACTCTATCGCCAGTGCAATATTGTGTAAACTACCTAAATAAAGTCACACACCTTTTCGGGGATGAACAGGAACAGCAGCGTTTCCCCCGCTGGATCTGAGCGTCTGAAGCTGCTCCGCAGCAGCAGCTGTGCGTCTTTGCGCACTGTTAAAACTGCTTCCCTCCGTGGCAGGATGAACCAGCGGACTTATTGAAAGTTAAAAATCCCTTATTAATCCCACGAGGAAGAATTTTATTAGATATTCCGTAAGGGCATCATTTTATTTTTTATTATGTGTGACGCGGAGTGGTAATGGAGTTTGTCGATTCCTCTATCTAAACAAAGCCAACAACGCCACCCCAGGAATTGCACCTGGAGAATTAACTTAGAGCACACAGGTTCGGAACTTTACTGAGAGGCGGAGACTAGTCAGTTGGTTTTAAGAAATTTTATTTACAGAAAGAAAAAAAATATGTATGACCATACTTTATTATAACAGTCTCTTTTTAAAAGGCCAAGAATCTAAAATAATGAAGCTTCTTATCACACACACACACACAAACACACACACACACTTACGGTGAAAAAGGGGACTAGGAGCTGGGGCTCAACCGTGACTGGGGAGGGGGAGAACCAAAGGGGGGTAGAAACCTTAAACTAAGGGAAAAGACACAAAGACTCAACACAGCAAACCAAAAGAAGGAAGTGCACCACAAACTAAACGGGACGACCACCACCAGGGGGAATCCACCACCACCACCACTTGACTCCACCACCAGCTCCTAGAAAAGAACAAAACAAATATTACAATTTATATAAAGAAAAATGAATTTCAGTCTTCCCACAATGAAGGGGAGATAAACAGTGTCCCGATTGCGCAGCCTTCCTTCGGCGAGACTGCAGCAGCATACGTCAAACCCTCCCTGTAGTTGAACGAGGCGCTGTCCTAGCGGCGGCCACACTGAGCGCAGGGAGAGGTTACAAGCAGTTCAGGCTGCGACAGGACAGGTCTGCACAGCAGCAAGCAGCAACAGCGGAGTACGAAAGCAACAAGCAACAGATAATTGGCCGCGGAGGATCGAGGCAGGGCAAAACAGCAACACGTCACTTTTGAGCTGAAATGAAGCTCCTCAAAAGGGAGAGGCTCGAGCCGAGAGCTACACCGGTTGCCAGCGATCGTGCCGCGAGAGGCATAGGTCCGCGTCTATGTGCGTGACTGTCCGTGCTGCCGTGAGGCACCGAAGAACACGGAAGTGAAACGCCGGTAGGCGGGCAGATGCGTGACGTCCCAGGGGCAGACCAAGAAACGGCACTTTTATGGATCACCAGCTGGCGCAAGCGGCCAATGAGGGCCCAGGCCCTCAATTGAAATCCCACCTCCAACCACGTAATGCCACATATGTATTTTTTAATCTGTACTGAATGTGTGCTGCTCCTGCTTTATGGCGTGTTTGAGATGTGCTTTATAGTTATTTTCACGCTCCGCCAGGTTCTTCTGCACTGCACCGCAAGTCCGCACTGACTGAAACTTGCGTACACGATGTCCGACCTGTCGTGAGATTTCATCTTTCCGAACGATCACGACCAAATTGATAAATAACCAACCCGTCTTTCATATGGACGTACGACGGGCATACGCCCATATACGGTCGTACTACCGTTTGATAAATGAGGGCCACTGTGTTTGTGTGTGAATCATCGGCTGTGAATAAAACACGTTTTTTGTGTTGGAGAGGTTTTGGCAATAATTTTACTCCATAGTTTCTTTCGTGTAACCACAAATCCCAACACACACAACAAATATCTTGGTTTTTCAACAGCATTATTAACTTTGAGTGGAGCGTTCCCATCGAATCCAGGAGCTCAAACCTGAATGAATTTCACTGAAGGTCTTCCTGCTCCTCTGGACCGTCTGGATTCAAGTCTGCAGTGTTCTCATAAACAGGATGAGAGTCCAGCTGATGAGGGAAGATGAAACAGTCACTTTTAATAAAACTCATTTATCAGACTAACTAATGCGTCAGTAGTGACAACTAGACAATTTATTTATTTTTGGTTTGATTCAAATTCAAGACTTTTTTTCCTTTTGCCATATTTTTCCAGCACATTGACATGTTTTGTTTTGTTTTTTGTTTGTTTGTTTTAAATTTAAAAGAAATATTGTCTCCAGGATGTCTCACCTCGATCACCTCCATGCATGCCTCAGTTTCAGTTGGTGAGTTCCCAGATTTCTTCTTTCTGGATTGAAAAAAGAACAACTACTTGCACATTCTGTTCATTTTAATTTATGACTTTAAAACAAAAGAACTCCATGAGAAAATGAAAAAAAGAACTAATTGATGTGACTGAGGTTAAATTGTTTTACTTGATCCAAAGACCCAGGACAGGCAGAAGAATCAGCATCAGAACCACCAGAACCAGACGGATGAAATTCAGGATCTTTTGGAATTTTGCTAAAGAAACAAACAAACAAAAAAGGATTTCAGTCTCATTAGTTAGAATAGATCAAGAGACCAGTTTACCAGGTGATTCTGTCTGTTTTGAGGATTATCAGTCTCTGATTCACATTAACAAAAGACAAATGTCTGTTGTCTTTACATAGGTGACCCATCTTATTCAAATGTCAGTTTAATAATTTACCTTTTACAACAATCTGGTGAAAGTTGGAGGTCTGTCTTCCTCGACTGTTCTGAGCTGTACAATAATAACTCCCACTGTCTTCAGGTCTGAAGTCATCGATGGTGAAGGTCTGACTGAATGCTAACGGAAAGACGTCGTCCTCCCTGTACCAGCTGTAGCTAGCTGCTGGGTTAGCATCACTGCTGCAGGTCAGAGTCACTGAGCTTCCCTCCACGATCTCACCAGACGGACTCACCGAAACTGACAGAGGTTTTGGAACATCTTGAAGAAGCAAACTGAACTTTAACGTGGACAGCTGCTGAGTCTGAAGAAAGCCTTGAGACATTTACCTGACGACATGAGAAAGAATCATTTTGTGGTTTTGCTTCAGAAAGTTTCTTGATGTCCATGTAGATGGAAATGGCAGAATCCTTGTAAATGATGCAGTTAGCATGCCAGGCCAATAGTTGGCGTTGTTGGTTGTGAGTGCAGCAGGCCTGACTCACTAGCTTTGGAACTCAAAGTTCTTTGCACTCCACACGTGCACTTGGAAAAGCAAAAGTCTTGAAACCGAAGTTGTCTTTTTACCTTTTAATAACAAAAATTAACATACAAAAAAGAAACTTGTCTCTAGACTTTTCTGAAAGCTAACTAAAAAATGCAGTGTAGGTCAAAAGACTGTGTTGCTCCAAGGTCCAGTGGCTTCTGCTGAAATCTTCACAGTACTTCAATAATCTCAATTTAACAGCCAATCAGAAAACAAGCACGATAGACGTAATTAGTCACTGGTAAAAATACCCTCTATACTGCAACACAGAGCTAGATTAACATATCAAAAAATACATGAATCACTTCACAAAACTGATGTGGAATAATGCTTTGTTTTCAAAGTTCTCAGGAACACAGTGTGAAGGCCGCTCTGTTTTGTCTGAAGTCACTTGGAAACAGCGTCTGCCAGTCTCGTGAGATCTAGCTATATGAGTTGGCATGGCCGGAAGTCATGCCAGAGTCGGGTTGGATTCTCCCCGGAGCAGCAGCCTTGCTCTCAATCAGCTGATTTGTGTGTGCTTCCTCTGCATTCCTCAATAAATCCTCCTTGTGCAGCGTCAACACCTTGACTCGTCATCTTTGGCTCTGATTCACCAAAAATTCCACAACAGTTTGGGGGCTCGTCCGGAATCTAAATACAACATAAACGAGGTGAGTGCAAATGTTTCCTCTGTTAAATATTTAACTCAGGAAGTAATGCCTTACCTGTGGGGATGTTTGACTAGATAAAAGAACTATTTCATAGCTGATTGGAATTGTAAAAGCAAATTTCTAAACATAAAGAGCCAAAGATGTCCCTAAATTTTTGATTGATTCTTATCAATCAATTGCTAATGATTAGTAACAATTGGGTTGTAATAATTTAATTCTAACTTGGAACTGTGGCTGAGAGAGCTTAGGAAGAGTTTCTAGACTTGGAGTCTGGACGGCCCTGGGGGCCACTGGCGTGGAAGGGCTGAGTCCCTGAAGCGACTTTGTTTTCACTCGGATTGGATCCGATCCGAGATTGACGCACCGCAGAGCTTGCGGGGTATCTTAATATAGCCTCTTCACCAGGGCGGGCCTGGTGCATGGAACAGAAGGGTTGATGATTTCCCTAACGGGCTGACCTGCACTGTTGCAACTGTGGGTGGCGTCGCATGTGGAAGTTTCTACTGGTGAAACTTTTTGAAAACTGGGTGAGTGTGATTCTGCAGGTCACACCTCACGACTCTGACTCTCTCTTTCACGTTAAAAGAAAAGGGGGTAAATAAAGAAGAAGGTCATGATGCTGGGAGGTTGTTTAGGTTTGTAGAGGACATGTGTTGCTGTTTGTGTTGCTGTTTTGTGTGCAGTTATTGTTTGTGCTAAACATTTGGTAACACCAAAGTGTTAAACATAGGAACAGAAGAGACAGGAAGTAGAACAGCACGGCGTGGTCTGATCCCGTTGAAAGTTTTCAGCAACTATTCGATAAGTTCACACCGGTCGGGGTGGTCGGCAGGATCAAGATATTGGAATGTTTAGAAGAGTCACAATCTACGGCCCGAGCGATGATTTCTGGCTGGTTATGCAGACAACCGAGTGATCTGAGAACACCGAGAGAGTTAAAGTTTACTTTAATGCATGGTGGTTTTGATTTGCTGGTTCTGTGTAAAACACGGATTGCGACTCTTCACTCGAGCCACAAAACCGGTTGCAGAAGAGAAGTGTGAGGATAGAAATGCTGAAGAGAGAGTGACAGGAAGAGAGAGAGACAGAGAGAGAGAGACAGAACAGAGAGAGAGAGACAGACAGACAGAAGAGAGAGAGAGTGAGAGAGAGAGACAGAACAGAGAGAGAGAGAGAGCAGGGAGACAGAGAGAGAGAGACAGAAGAGAGAGAGAAAGAGAGAGACAGAACAGAGAGAGAGACAGACAGACAGAAGAGAGAGAGAGAGTGAGAGAGAGACAGAACAGAGAGAGAGAGAGAGCAGGGAAACAGAGAGAGAGACAGAAGAGAGAGAGAGAGACGGAACAGAGAGAGAGAGACAGACAGAAGAGAGAGAGTGAGAGAGAGACAGAGAGAGCAGGGAGACAGAGAGAGAGAGACAGAACAGAGAGAGAGAGAGAGAGAGACATAGAGAGAGAGGCGGAGTGAAGTGAAGAGATGAAGGGTTTGATGAACAGGGAGGAAGAACAGGAAGTTAAGAAAAATAAGCAGGGTTTTAACCAAAGGGAAGGTTTTCAACCTGTTTGTTTTGTTTCCTGCTTTTTACATGTTTAAAATAAGGAATCCATCAATGAGTCAACAAATTTGCTTGTTGAACATGTAATCTACTCCACTATTTTTAACCTCAAGTCTACTGAGGACACCCAAGATTTGAATTTATATTCAGATTTTTCAATGTAATAGCCTGTCTGATCACGACGGGGTTGATTAATCTATGATGTGATTGATGATTGGTTCTCTGAGAGAGATTCACTCTGCAATATTAAAAATTGATTTACTTAAAAATCGAATTCAACTGCAGATTAAACCAAAATAAAGGAAAAACAGTCACCTTTCCCTAAAGAGAGGGAATACAATAGAAATAGATTCCTGCTTATATCTACATTTGGTCACAAGACAAGCTGTCTTGACATAGTTTTTCATTATTCCTCTGAGGAACAAACTTTGAATGCAGTATTTTATCAGAAGAATCAAATAAGATGTCTGCTACTGACAACACAAAACATCCATTGGTTAAAAGTAACAATACTTTGAGCAGTTTGTCTAGAGACATGCTTTGCACTCATAAGTATTTTCTGATACTGGTACTTTTACGGGTCATTGAGCATTAATCAATGTAGCAGTATTTGTACTTCAGTGCTAAATTTTCAGAAACCTCTGCCTCTGGAAGTTTGTCAAAATAAGTTTCTTTTCTTTTCCATCTTCAGTAGGTGGGCAGAGGCCAGAAGTTCCACCTGTGAACCGTTTCCTGGATAATGCTGTAGAGCATGTGATTCAGGCCTGTTTGAGAGAAAACTGATTTCTCCAAGACTGCCAGCTGCATGCAGGGTCAGAGGTCACTGCTTGAGCCATTGACAGGTTTGAGGATGGTTCCCTGAGGTCAAACTCTCAGGATGATTATTCATGATTGTGTTAAAGAGAAAAGACAACCTGAATTTGCTGAATTTGAGAGGCAGTCTATTTTCTTTGACAAAATTTCCACATTATTTTAAACCCTCCAAAGTGAACTGACAAGAAGCAGTTCTTTCAGTGGTTCCTCCTTATCAGACTGCTGAGGAGCCGAGGACCCTGAACAGAAAACAATCCAGAGAAAATATCAGCACTAGTGAGAGAATGGAGACGAAGGTCCACCAGTCACACTGTTTGATAGACAAATATGATAATATACTAATATGTTTTTCTCTCTTGAGTGTTTGTTTTGTTATAAAGTCCTGTACAGGCACTCGCCGCTCCGATCCACAGCCCCGATCCTCACGGCCAGCTGCACTGCACCAGCCAACCGGGAGGGAGAAGCTGTGTCAGCAGCGGGAAGTGCAGACATACACACACAGGAGTGACGAAACTCAGATTTTAGCGAGAAAATTGGTTTTTCTATGATGATGACATGTGTGGTGATTCTCTGTTCTTCTGTTCTGCTGAGACTTTCCATACAGGAGGGGAGATGTTGTGACTGTGAAAGCAGTGGACGCATTCTTGGAGACGGCTGCTCCTGGTGGCTGGGTGGCTGGCTGGGAGGAGGCTGTGGAGGCGGTGGGTTTGATTACGACGTGAAAACATCGGACGTGAAAACATCGGACGTGATAACGGCGTACCGCAACGTGATGGAAAATATGAGGCAGCATGACCGCGACAAGGTCAGGCCATGAACACACACACTGGGGGGAAGAGAGATTAGACTTTAAAGAGTTTTAAATTCCATACTTTTTTAGCTTTTGAATGAATTATGTGTTTTGTTTGTTCTATAAGTCACTAGGAAGATATCAGTGGGTCGACGGGCTGAACAGTCCTGATCAGACTGAACCAGAGGCAGCAGGAAGCCTCCATGATGGTCATTTCTCCCCCACATCACTGTAACCTGAACACAGGGTGTGGGGCTTCAGTGAAATGGTTTTAATTATTGACCAATTGCTCAGATGGGTGAAGAATTAAAGTGAATTAATGAAATGAATTTGTTTCAATACAGTTTCAATGAAATAACTTGGAGGTCACATTCCGGGTTTTCAAACTGAGTGAAGGGGGAGACAGAAGCAACAGGTTTATCTCGACCTTCCCCTTCGGCATAACAAAACTAGCATGACAATATTTTTACATGACTGTGCTACAAGAATTTGTTACTGTCTATGAATCTACATTCCTAACTTTGAAATCTACTGAAATGAATTACATTTGCACCTTTATTTGATTTAGTTGGAGAATTTGTGGACTAACTATAAAGAGATTACTCAGATTTAGCATCGACTAAACCTCACAGAATCACACGGGAGCTAAATGTCGAACTGCTACAGATAGAAAATAGAATATTTGTCCTGAAGTCATGGGAGGTATTGAATGTTTTATGAAGTCATTGAATGATTCAGTGATGTTTAGTACCGAGTCTTTTTACACCAAGACGAGGAGGACCTGATGGGTGGACATTTTTCCAAGATTTTATAGAAATCAACTGAACTGTACTATCTGCTACTTCAAAATCTACTGATTTTAAAATCATTTTGTCTTTTGGACCTCTGACTCATGCTACTATCCAGTCGTTGACCTGTCTGACCTGTCTGCTGCATTATTTTCACTCAGATTGGATCCTGAAAGGCAATATTTGCCTGCATTCACCTAAAAAGGTAAATAATGTTTCACATTTGGCCCAGGACTTTGTCTCTAGTCTGGGAGTTCGTGCATCGGCAGTGAGGGGATCTGGATCTGGACCTGTCAGGTGGAACTCTGATACAGTATGAGGTTGATGTTTTCACACCAAAAGGTTGAAGGAAGCTTGAAGAGCCTGACACTGTTCTACTCCTGAACTGTCTCCCTGAGGGAGGCCACCGAGCATCCTGAGCCCAGCTGCAGCTGAAAGTGACGTTCCTTGAACACGTTCTGGAGGAGAGGATCTGGAGGAGAAGAATCGGTCCTGGTCTTCGGGAAGACCTGGACTGTGGTCTAATCTGCCGCTACAGACTAAAAGAAGAGACGTTGTCTTTTCTCGGTCTGGCAGAATGCTGTCGTCACTGGATTTTTGGTTTGCAGCTGTAGACTCTGTGTTCGAAACAACCACACAAGGATGTTTCTGCAGGACTGGAGTGAACAGAAACAGCGTCACAGGAGGGTCAACATCTGGAGGAAGACTAAACATCAGCCTCTGGTCTGGGATTACCTGGCTACGGACCACCCTGTCATCTCTATTCCAGGAGAAGGGACGGTTCTCTACAGGTATTCTGGTTCGGACACATGGATCACGGTTTCACCCTGATGCTTGTTTCTCTTGCAGACTCCTGACTGGGTTCCTGGGCTCCTAAATAGTCTGAGAGCAGCTGATGCTCCAGCAGAGATTATCACTGCAGCAGGTTTTGGTTCGGGGCGACGGATGCGTAGTACATGCGTCACATTCTGCTGCTGGTGAATAAAGCACAGAGTGCCTGTCAGCAGGGAGGTCGGGTTATGAAGCCATGTTCTGTGGTTTTAATTTTACCTTTGAAATATCTGCTCAATTGAATATGTGTGAATGTGACTATGACTGTGACAAACAGTCTGACAAACTAACTTACTAACATACTAACATTGACATTGATGACTGACTTTGAGAACGACCAGATGTTCAGTGTTTTATTGTTGTTCAATGTGTTTGCTAATTTTAAGGGTTTTTCTTTCTTTTCTTAGTTTAGCTTGATTGGACACATCGCGGCCACTGATTGTCTTTTGCCTTCCTGGTTGATTGGCCTGGACCAGGATTGATTGTTTGGCATGAAGGTATTTGCAGCTGTCACTGTCCCATGGGTTGCTGGTTTGTTTAAATTGTGCATCCATGACTGAGTGCTGCTTGGTGTTTCTGTGACAGTGGATCAGTTGGAAATGGTCGTTGAAACATAGGTAACTTAGGACATATAAAATAAAAATGACAATGCACTTGGAGGAACTGATCTTATTGATGTTTATGGAGAACATTAATATTGACGTGTGATGCAAATGAAAAGTGGTTTTACTTTGTCTGGCTTTACTGTTTCCGATAGTGAGTTAGATTATTGTTAAAATTCGAATTTATTTTGTGTCTGGTTTTATTTAAATTGAAATTTAACAACAGGAGGGATTGATGTGGAATAATGCTTTGTTTTCAAAGTTCTCAGGAACACAGTGTGAAGGCCGCTCTGTTTTGTCTGAAGTCACTTGGAAACAGCGTCTGCTAGTCTCGTGAGATCTAGCTATATGAGTTGGCATGGCCGGAAGTCATGCCAGAGTCGGGTTGGATTCTCCCAGGAGCAACAGCCTTGCTCTCAATCAGCTGATTTGTGTGTGCTTCCTCTGCATTCCTCAATAAATCCTCCTTGTGCAGCGTCAACACCTTGACTCGTCATCTTTGGCTCTGATTCACCAAAAATTCCACAACAATAACTACAAATTATATTAAAGCAGAAAAATGACTACAGCATTGGTTGTTTTTGTAATGAAACTACACACTCATGCACACAGAGGACAGTACTCTATAAAGTTCAACAATAAGCAGTAAACTCACATTTGCATGGACAGAGCATGAATAGAAGTTCAGAGGAACGTCTCACTACAGTTGTGAAGTCGAGCTGTTTTCCAAAAACTGTGTTTGTGTAAATGAACTTCCAGAATGCTCCAAAAAAAAATGAAAATAGGTGTGTAACTAATGTAAAATCAGGTGAAAAAGATGATGGTGTTTGTAAATATTAGGAAAATATGATATGATGAAAGTAGGGGCAGACATTACAAGTTATTCTTCTTTCTGCTCCTTTTTCATCCATTCTTGTATTGTATTATTTTCTTTATGTATGTTTTTTGTGTTATATTTTGAATGAAAATAAACAAACCAAAAAAAAGTCGTCCGTTTTCACTTTAATCTGATTGCCTTCAGAGATGAACCCAGCCAGACATGAGATGATTTATACTTTCAAAAGAGAAGAGGATTGACTCACATTTCACACTGATGAAGACAGATGTGGACTTCACGCTTCCCAGATCATTCTCAGCTTCACAGTGATAGTCTCCAGTGTCAGACGGCTGGATGGAGCTGAAGAGGAGCTCCTCCTCATGAACCAGCGTTTGCTTCTTCTTATACCAGAAATATTTAGCTGGTGGATTAGCGTCACTGCTGCACGTCAGAGAGATTGAAGTGTCCTTCATAACGTCACCAGAGTTACTCATCAACACTTTGGGAACTGTGGGAGCATCTGTGAAGCAGAAACATGGAATGACATGAATGTCTTTCAGATGCACCACATGGAACAGCTGGAGGTTTAATGTGTGAATAGCAGTATGAAGTACTCCTGATTTCTGCCGGCATGGCGGATTCATCGTTTAGCTTTGTCAGTAATTCTGCTGAAGTGGTCGTGGTACTTTTCTCTGTTATAACTAATCCTCTTTCAGGCCAGAACGTGAACTTGCTGCAGTCTTGTGGTGTCTGTCAAAGTACCGTGAAGTGAACTCACACACTGGGTCAGAGCGGTAACCTTCGTAAGCACAGGAGAGTCTGTCTGCTCCATCGACCATTCCTCCATACAGGAAGGATGTTTCACTGTGGATTCTCTCTCCATTCTTGTACCACACAAAAGAAGAAGGGCCAGGGCGTAAACAGCTGCTGTGACAGATCAGCTTTGGACCAACGGGAGACCAGATCACCTGCACCTTGATATCTGGATCTGTGGAGGAGGAGAAAGTCAAACACACAGAAACACACAGCATCTCCTCCACTTCAGAAATAGACACTGACATAATACTAAAGTCGTGGTGAATGAGAAGATCACCAGACATTCTTCGGCAGAGAAACAGGAAAAGGGCCATAATTTGCATCTTATAATGCTGCAAATGACTTCCTCCTCTGCTCAAAGACTGAGAAGTCATGTGACCTCTTCACCTGACCTCTGGATGTGTACCTCAACACTGCTTGCTGTTCTGTCCAGGCTGTCCAGGCTGGGGTCAACCAGGCCTCACCACAAAGAGATTTTAGAGGCGTTTTGGTAGTAAATCAATACTAATCTGGTTTTGATCATTTTTAGTGTTGTGTTTGCAACATTGTACCATATGCTAGCTTTCAGTTTTACCTGTGACTGTCAGAGTCGTTCCTGGGAGACTGTTGGTCCACTCGTCGCTCTTCTTTCCAAATTTGAAGCGATATTCTCCTGAATCTCTCTTTGTCAAGTTCCTGATGGTCAGTGTGGATTGTCCTGTCTTTGTGACTTCGAGCAGAGCTCGATCTGCATATCGAGGGTCTCTCTGAACGTCTTCAGGCTGTGTGGTCGTCCCCCGTTGACGGAACCAGAATTCTGGCTCATCAGCACCATCTCTGATGCTGTATGTGCAAGAAATGCTCACTGATGATCCTCTGAAGGCACAGATGCTTCTGTTGGCATAAGTCACTGCAGTGCATGAACCACTGTAGACACCTGAAAACAATATGGAAATCCTCCATTAAGAAGTTTTATCAACCTTCTTCCATCAGCTCAGGCTCCAGTCCATGAAGTGTACCTACACAGTGTGGGAGAAGAAAAACTCTCATAGCCTTCCAGAGCACAGGAAACACTGGCCACAGAATCAAAATATGCTGAATATAATTTTTGTGAGTTGTCAATTTTCTTCCCATTTTGGTACCAGATGTAGGAAGAAGGTTGAGGGACACAACTGCTGCTGCACTCCATCTCTGACCATTTACAATATTGAAGGCAGTGAGTTGTTTTTATCTGGAGCACCTTCAGACCTGAATTGTAGAGAAACAGCATGGAAAAAGTTATAACAGTTTATAAATGTTGAACATCTCTTGGATTATTTGATGTAGTTTAAAAAAAGTGTTGATACCTGTGACAGACAGTTTGACTCCTGGTTTTCCAGTAAAACTCCCACCTGGATGGTTTGTGATGAACCTGAACCTGTACTCAGCTGAATCCCTCTTTGTCAGGTCTGTGATGCTCAGAATACACTTCCTGTCACCACAGTCATAACGCACACGACCTGCGTACTGCGAGTCTGTTCTCAGATCCACTGGTTCACTGTTCTTGCCTTGTTTGTACCAGAACATCTGCTCCACTGTCGTATTCAGTCCATTCTTTCTGAGAGGATATGTGAAGGTGCTCCGTATCTCCACTGTGGATCCTTTCAGGGCACAGATCTCAGGTGGACCATAGTTCACCCCCCAGTCCGTCTGACCCTGTGTCACTGCAACAGGCAACAAACCTCCATCAGGTACATGGTGAAGTAGAAGAACATGGTGAAGTGGTGGAAGTTGTTGATCAGTTATAAGTTTTTCCTTTAGTTTTATAACTCGGAAAACAACTAAAATATGTGACTTATAGGAGGGAGAATGGAAATCTTCCTTACATACTGTAGATCTGGAGAGGTGTCATACCTACAGTCATTACAATTTGGTACAACGCACAAAAAAGGAAAATAATTTTCACATCACTAAAAATCGAACTTTTGAGTGTTTTAAATTTACATCTGTATAAAAGTGGATGTACCACGGCTCTCATCATGAAGCTGCTTTTCAGATAAAGCAACTTCCCTATTCATGTCAGCATGTTAGAATTAAGATCAACCAAACTATCAAGATAAATCCAACTTTAGTGGCTAAACTGATTACCTTCATGTTTAAATCTTTCACAATGTCTGAGTCTTAGATTTTCAAATGATAAAGCAAAATGTTCATTGTATATTTTAAGATTAGATCCAGGCCTCATTCATATGTGGAGTTTAATTTCTGAGAAATGTGCTGAAGCGAGCACCGAGTAACCAGCCTGACGGGAGTTTCTTGACGTTGCCTTGTCATCAAATCTGCAACCATTCTGTTCATTTTCTGCATAAATCGAGAACAAGCAGCGAATAAATGAGATGCATGGAGGCTGTTCGACAGGAGGAAAATCAGCACAGTGGCCAGTTGAAGAAGTCACATGACTTCTCAGTCTTTGAACAGAGGAGGAAATGATTGGATCATCTGCATGACATGTAATTCTGGATCTTTCCCTCCTTCTCTGAATAAAAATCCATCAGTGTTTGATGAACTTCTCAAGCAGCCTCCATGTTTTTGGCTACACAGGTAGAACTTGGTTCAGATGTTTAGAACTCTATAAATACACATGTACAGTGTTTCTCGTGAGAATCAGAGAAGGGTGACTTGATAAAATCAGTAACCAGACAGTCAAAAGAAACTGAATTCAAATCTGATCTGGGTATTAAAACTTGAAATGTAAATGTGGCCTGAACAACCTTGAATTTGTGTTTGAACTGAGGAAGGAAACAAGAAAATGAAGAAAATCCAGACACACACAGATGAAAGACACACAACATACACCCAGATTCAAACCGACTGGTCTGATGAGGTGAGGCTGTTCACCACTACACCTCAGTGAAGCACACTGTGAGTCTTGAACTGTATTAAATTTGCATTTATTTGTCGATTGGCTGAAGTGAAATGTTAATCATTCATAGACACTGACATGATAATCAGTTCTGAATAACAGCAAGCAGAGTCAACGGGGATGACAAATTCCTTCTTTTTTCATTTTCATGAGTTTTTAATGTTTTTTGTTTAAAAAAATACAATGTCAGTAATTTATAGTGTGATTTTGTTTTTTCAAGCAAGTTTCAAAAGGACTTTATTGTAGTCTGATACTGCACTCAAATCGAAATGGGTGCTGAGGAACAGCTGCTGAATTAAAAAAGAAGAACATTCTAATAAATAGAATTAAAGTTGGTTCTGTAGCCTGAACTGAGTGATATATGTTTCTTTCATATTGATCACATGTGTGTAACCAGGGTTGATAACCCCAAGTTAATAAATGTGTATGTTTTATGTGCATTGTGATTGTCCCATTGATTTGCTCAAAACTGGTACTTCAAGTTGGTCAGTAAGTGTCAGCAAAGAACTGTGATTTGTCCCTAGAAAGAGATTCTGGTGCATGGAAAAACACTGGGAGCGGCTATCTCACTGAGATCCGCCATCTCGGTTGTCTCTCCTCGGTCTGCGCCAGATTATAGAGACACTTTTTGAGCTGGAGATTTCTTTAGAGATAAGATTCAGATTATATGTGTGACCGAGATCGTCTACAGGACTGCAGGAGTTGACCAGACGTACCAGACCCCCTTTGAACCCCGTATAAATCGATATTCCGGTGAGTTATGGCCGTTTTTTCAGTGTTGCTTTAGCATGCTGCAACGTGACGAGGTAAAAGCATGAGGTCATGTAAAAAAAAACCAGTCTGGATATATTTGAGGGGAATTAATTAGCTTTCTGTTGGTGTTGATCAGTATTTTATGTGTTGCTCTGTTTTATGACTTCTGTTTTATTGTGCTGATCATTGTTGCACGTGTGCAGATGGTGGAAGATGTTTTGTGTGACCGAACATTCTGTGTGTTACTGAATCCTCGTGTATTGTTGTACTGTGAATGGAAAATGCTATTTTGTCTGTTTGAATTATATTGGAAATTGCGTTGTTCATGTAGTGCCTGTTGTGAGATGGAAAAAGACTGACATGAGAACTTTATTTAAAAGAATAGTTATATATTTGTGTGATTAATTGCCCTGCACATCTGTGCAGGCTGGTTTTTCTTGGATCCCGTTCAGCGACCCCATTCTTCAAGGCGTGCCACTCTGGGCGATGTCCATCTTCATCCCCTTCTTCATCCTTGTCTCCATCCCCCATCTCCACCATCTTGGGCCATCTCATGGACACTCGTTATAAAGGGGCGGTAGGATTTTTTCTGAGTGCACTCAGCAGTTTTTTCTTTATTGTTTACTTGGTTTTTATTGCCTGGCCAGCCACTGTGAATTGGACATTTCTTGGGAAAAAAAACAAAAAGATGTGGGCGAAATTATTGTTGTAAAGAGTTGATTCTTGTGTTGATTCTTGTGTTGTTTCTTCAATATAATTTTTTGAATCGCCATATTGTTGTCATCTTGTGTTTTGAGTGAAGGACAGAAGGTTCAGCTAAATAGATACATCAGAGATTTTCAATCAAACTTCCTCCCGAACCTAAAACACACCACAGAACGGTGCAGACACGAAGGGAGGGTTACATGTGGAAGCAACTCCAGAGCACATTATTCATTCGGGGGCAGGTGTGGTTCAGTTGGGAGAGCAGTCATCTTGCAATCAGGAGGTTGTTAGTTCGATTCCTGTCTCCCCCCTGTCTGCATGTCGAAGTGTCCTTGGGCGAGACACCGAACCCCAAACTGCCCCCAGGGGATGGACTGAGCGCCTTGCATGGCAGCCGCCTCCACTGGTGTGTGAATGTGATAATGCAGTGTAAAGTGCTTTGGGCTCTGTCAATGCAGTGTAAAAGTGCCATGTAAGTGTCGTCCACTACCATTCAACACAATAACCAACCTGAATTTTAAATATGGAAAATAACTTTTATTTATGTTTTTATACCTTTTTGTCTTGATATACTGTATTTTTATTTGGATTCACCAACAGCCACATGGAATCACTATATTCTATTTGTTATAACAGAGTTCAGGCTGTCTGACCACCCAGGAACCAACCAACAGGAAGTAACTGTGCTTTCAGTGTGAAAACACTGAAAAACCCCAAACACTACAGTGCTCCTCAAATATGGCGCATCGCAACATAAAAATCTTAAATTTTAGTTTTAGTCTTTTTTTAGTGTAATTTTTTAGGATTACATTTTCCTGAAATATTTGTGATGCATCATATAAATCCAACTAAACAACACTAAAAAAGGAAAACTAAAAAACTAAATGTAAAAGTTCAGTACCTGAAATAGAGAGAATAATGGCCACAAATCCCCTCACAGCTGCAGATAAACTCATAGCTGCTTTCCTCCTCGTCTCAGAGTGAAGAGCCGTGCGTCAGAATCAGAAACCAGAAATAAAGGCGAGCGTTGCTCATTGGGTTGTGGTCTTGAAGGAGACACCTCCACGGCCGCCACAAACGCTCACATCTTCTGCTGAATAGCGTCCGAGCTTCCTTCCTGTTTACACACCTTCGTCTGAACATCCCTGCCATGAAAGAGAAGCTGTGCACAAAACTGACACCTCTGCTTCTCTCTGTCCTGCTGCTGAACGAAGCAGGTGAATCAGCCACAGCTCCCCCAGCATTGCTTTCACTCCAGGGCTTGAAATGAACGTCTTGTGTGATTTCTGCTGCTAACATTGTGTTCATACCATCTTCTTTCATTGTTTATGTAGTTTTTTTTTCTTGAATAAAGTTAGTTTTCAAGCTCCACAGCCTTTTTTTTTAATTTTTTTACTATGACAATAAGATGGCAACTGATGTGTTAAAATGACAGACACCTGCATGTTGCCACTGGGAGACAGCAGGACTTATTCCAGTTTCTCTGACACTGAAGGGTTTCTGTTGTTTCTGTTGTTCACAGAAAACAGACCAAACCATCAGTCCTGCAGGTTTCAGCCTGATCAGGTTCAGTTACACACCGACGCTCTGTCATGTGTGGATTCATGTGAAAGTATCAATACTTGTGATGCCAAATGTGCTTCTTTGTGGTTGACGATGATTATTTAAATACACAAAACATGTGATTGAATCCATCCTGCATTAGAGGGATCCTGCTATTCAGAGCCATTGATCTCAGTATAGGAAGGTTTCTGAACTCACGGGGAACAGAGACAGGACAAGAAGCACCTGGCAAAGGACTGTGGTGAAAGATCAGGAAGAAGTGGGTCTGCCATGGGGCAAAGCAAAGCTCAGGCCTCATTATGTGTTAACTTCACATCTGTCAGTTCTTCATCTGCAAGCTCTGCGGCAATTTTAGTTTTTTTTACGAGGGGGAAATTACTGAAACACATTTTAAGATTTCTGATTTTCTATTTTGATGGAGTTTTACCAGATAGTGTTTTACTATTTAAAAATAGAACATTTATCAAATTTGATTTAATTCTGACTTCATGAAAAACTTTCTGAATAGTATTTTCCAGGTGTTTGACAGAAGCTCATGCAACACAGCTCAGAAGACATCGATGGAGTCAAACAAGTCAAAACACAGCTGATGTTATTATCAGAAGTGTGACGGCCAGTATAATAAATCATCATTAGACTGGAAGTTCTAGAAAAGTATGTGGAAGTCACCCATTTTTGACAATTGTCACAGGTGATTTTTGTTTCACCTTGCTGCAGATGCTCAGCACATGAATGGCAGCAGAGGGCAGTAATACCTCCGGTGTGAAAACTTCTGTTCTCCTGTCCTGAAAATGCACCAATTCTCACCCATTTCAGGTAATCAGAGTAATCAACCTGATTATAGTGCATCATTGACTAACACAAAGTATTTTTTTTTTAAATTCTGTTTTTATTTACTTTTAAACATGAATACAAGAGACAGACAATCATAATAATGCCCTTTTTTTCTATTTTTGAACATTAAGTTCCTCACTGTTTCACATTCTCACCACACTAAATGAGATGCAAAACAGTTTTGTGTTCTAAAGTTAGACCAGGTGTGTTAACATGAGGCCCGTGGGCCCAAACGCGCCCATCCGGGCCGATACAAAGCACAAGAGTGAGAGTCGAGCTGAGCTATCGGTGATACTGCCATAACAGATTTAATTCAGTTCAGTTCAGCATTTAGTACCTCTCAGTCATTTCTCTGCTGTTTTACATGAGCAAGGAAAGCGATTGTGGAAAAGAAAAACTCTCTTTTGGAAGGAAGAAACCTTTGCAAAAATAACAAACCGGCATTCGACTCAAAGCAATGCTGTCAGGGTGAGTTTTTAAAAAGCTGTACATAATGCAACAGCTGCAGTTTTTTTTTGTTTTTCTTTACATTTCACTGTATTTTGTTCCACATGGTATAATTTCAATTAAAATTGGCAAGAAAGAAGACATTTTTGTGACATATGCCCTGTGCTACATAGCAAAACTTCAAAGTTTAAAGGTGCATAAACGAGTTTTTCAACTTTAAAAATACTTATTTTCCACAATAAATATGTTACAAATATTCAATGATGTGTACAATGTGCCCTGACATATTCACTGCAAGTACTGCTACAGTGCTAAATTGGCACTTGAAAGTTGCAGTGCCGCTCCGGCACCAGAATAATTTGGGGGAGAACTTTTTGGTGGCTTGGTCGACACTGTACGACGTTTGGTGGACGTACGCCGCGGGGTCTCCAGTCCCTGGTTGACTGGGAGGGCTATGGCCCAGAGGAGCGCTCCTGGGTTCCCCACAGTCGCATTTTGGATCCTGCCCTGGTCCGTGACTTCCACCGCCAGAACCCGGGTCTTCTGGGTCGTGCGCCACTTGGCGGACGTAGAGGGGGAGGTGCTGTCATGTCCTCCGCCTCAGCTGTCACATAGGAGCAGCATTGCACCGTTTCTCCTCCTTCCCCCTCCCTTTCTACTCCTCAGGTGGGCGTGTCTTGGTGCGTGTGGACAGGAGCGGCTGGGCCAGTGCAATCAGCTGATGAGCTTCACCTGGGGCAGAGTGGCCTGATCACCTACACCTGGTCTTCCCCCGATTTAACCTGGCTGGTGGTGCCACTCGATGCCGGACTGTCTTTTCGCCACAGTTAGTCACTGTTCTGAGAACACGGTCAGCTCCTGTGTTGCTGCCTCTTTGCGCTTCTCTAACTCCACTCTCCCCGTCTCCAGTCTGTGCTGCCTGTACCCACCTGGGACAACAGCACGGGAGCTCAGCTCACAGCCAGCCTCTCCAGACCGCCTCCGAGACCCGCCTTGACCGCCCACCGCTCTGCTCGATGCCTTCTGGGAACCTTCCTCCTCTCTGCCGCTCTACTGGGAACTCTGTGAAGCTCTCCTGTTGGAGTGGAACTGCTGCTCTCAAGATTTGTGTGAATAAACATCTTCCTAACCTGCTGTTCTGCTTCTGCTTGCTTTCTTGCGCTTGGGCCTCAGATCCACACCTCATAACATATTTATTACTGACGGGTTACCAGACAGCGATTTATAATACTCACACATATATTAAAAAAAAAAACACTTGAACAAAAAATCATACTTGTTGGAGTTGCTTTGATTATCCCAGCACCCCACACCCCAGAGCGGGAGAACTCCACAGAATAAATCTCCATGGTAACTTACGAGGAGGTACCCAGAAGTTCCTGGAATTTTATTTTAACTTTTTATTTCTGACATTTCAAAATAAAACAGAACTGTCGCCTTCAAAATAGTCTCCATTCGCATTAACGCAGCGCTCCAGCCGTGTCTCCCACTTCATGAATGTGTCGTGACACCCGTGCGTAATTGTGCCATTCCAGGCCGGCTGCGATTTTTCTGTCTCCCCCTCCACATCTGCAAACCGCTGTCCCTTCAGCTCCTTCTTCAACCTGGGGAACAAGAAAAAGTCACTCGAGGCTTCATCTGGCGAATCAGGCAGATGGGAGAGGAGATTCATCTCATTCTTCACCAGAAACTGCGTGAGGCGCAGCGCCGTGTCCGCTGGCGCTCTGTGGTGGTGGATCAACCGGCTCCACTCCGCCACTACGCTCTGCTTCCTCCTCACATCCTCACGGAGCGTCTGAGGACTTCCTGTAGTAGTCCTGATTTACAGTCTGACCTGGAGGGACAGACTCGCTGTGGACGATACCCTGGACAGCCAAGAAGCAGCTCAGCATTGTTTTCACGGCTGAGCGGACCTGACGCGCCGACATCTGGCCCTTCTCAAACCCTCGAACCACTCATGGACCTGAGTCTTCCCCACAGCTTCATCCTTGTAGGCTTGCTGCAACAAGCTGAGTGTTTCTGCTGCTGTTTTTCCCCAGCAAAAAGCAGAATTTAATGTTTGCGCGCTGCTCTGGCTTTCCGGTTAATGTCGCCATTTTGGAAAAAGCGCAGACCGCAGCGGCACTCTGTTACTATAAATAGCGCCTGACAGGCGTCAGTGTCACTCTGGGAGCTCAGCTTTTTCACAGATATGCACGAGGCTTACCTGCAGCACATCTGACGGCCAGAAGTCGAAACTCATTATTATTAGTATTTTATGACCTAATTCCGGGAACTTTTGGGTACCCCCTTGTAAGTCAAAACTTATCTCACTTTACCCTGTCCAACTTTTGTGCAACGGGATCATGGATTAGTTCATCCACGATAACCAGAATATTCAGGATTAATCCCTGATGTAGATTTTCTTCAATAGGCCCCTGGTTGGGCTGAGGGGACAGAAAGAGAGAAGAGGAGAGGACAAATCATCCTTAAAAGGGAAAATATTAAAACTGAAGTTTAATTTGAATTTGACTTAGTAGTTTAACAGTTGAGATTCACCGTATCAGCAATTCAACTTTAACAAAGTCCATGTACTTCCCATTGTTAATGGTGATAGTGTATTGTTTACCGCATGTGTGTGACTTCATGACCAAATGAAACAGCACCCTCTAGTGGCCCAACGTGAAACCTACATAGTTTTCAGCATGTTTCTGTGTAGAGAGGTGTTGACATGTGAAAAACTTAAATGCAAGGATGATGTGTTTTCACAGTATCTGATCAAAGGTGTCAAAAACAGTGGACAACATAAAACGTTTTAACTTCGATCTTTTGTCGGGGTGGAACTGATTTTGGATCTGTCCACCATCATGTGTAACTCATTCTTGAAGAAACACAAAAAAGAAATGCAGGAACACATGCGTGCGCGCACACACACACACACACACACACACACACACACACACACACACACACACACACACACTCTTGTGTATATTTGTTAAACCTGTTCACATGAGTACTGAAAAAAATGTGTGTGCTGCAAAAGCAACTCAAAAAGCAATGCATGCATTTAAAACAAAGCTTCCATGAACCCATTTTATCTGCATCAAAATGTTTTTAATCCTTTTTTCAGCTGCATTTTTTGCTTTTAAACCATCAACCACAGAATGAACTCCTGTCAATCAAACATTTACCGAGAACAACTGGTGTCAAGTTGTCACTTCCTTTTGTTGACTGTGCTGCACACGATCGATTCATTTGCATTTTCTTCATATCTGTTTCTGTGAAGGCAAAAAACACCACTCAGTCAGTTTCCAGCCATAGTTGTCTATTTCTGCTTCAGATCGTGCATTAATATGAGGCCAGACTCACCTTGCAATGCTGTGAAATGTGATAACACTGTAATCTAAATCAGCCTCTTCGTCCACTTTCTCTGTTTGCGGGGTAAATCTGCTAATGTTTGAGTACAAAGCTTCTGCCTGGCTCTGATGGGGGCCGATGGTGCTGTAGACACAGTCTGGTTCGGTTGGTTGTCTTTCTGCTGCACCTGATGGGGTGTCGTGCTCCGGATTCATGTTTACCTGACAGGAAGAACAGAACTTAGGTCAGGTTACAAAAATACATCCACGGTGTTTTTGTCCAATCTGTGCTGTTGAGTAATCTGATTACACGAAATCGATGTACTTAGAGACAAGTTGCTCTTACAGATGACATGATATACTCGTAAATAACAGTACTAGCACTTTTTTTAGGGAACAGTGAAGATAGATTGTTATTTTAAAGGTAATACTGGAGAAACAGTGATTTTAAGGCAATTGTGGAGATACTTTGTGATCTTAAAGTGTTACAGTGAAATCAGAATAAAGTAAATCAAAGTGTTTCTGACACGAGTGAATGTGGACTGAAATGACTTGAACCTTCTCACCGGATCGTAGTTGGCATTGGCCGACGTCCCTCCATTTTTACTGTGTTTTGTAAATTTCTTTGATCTTCTGGATGGAGTAAAGGAATGGATATGCAAATTTAATGAATACATTCAGCCAACACATGGTACAATGTTTTGTATGACACTGAAGATGCTCAGAGAGACACTAACCTCACATAAAGACAGGCAGCGAGGACGACGAGAGTCAAGACAATGACAGTCGACGCTCCAATTGCTGCCGATTTCCATGAACCTGGAGACAAAAAAAAAACCCATGAGGACTGGTTTTGATCATTTCTGTGATGTTTGTGTCAAGATCATCCAGTGACTTATTAAACTCTCTGACTGAACTTTGTCAGTAAACATTACTGATCGCCAGACCGACCTGCTATCATGATCAGATGTGGGGCAGATTTATGAATTCCTCTGCTGTTCTGAGCTGAACAGTAATAACTCCCAGTGTGTTCAGGTCTGAAGTCGTGGATGGTGAAGACCTGACTGGAAGCCAACGGTAAGATGGCCTCCTCCCTGTACCAGCTGTAGCTAGCTGCTGGGTTAGCATCACTGCTGCAGGTCAGATTCACTGAGCTTCCCTCCACGATCTCACCAGACGGACTCACCGACACTGAGGGAAGCTTTGGACCATCTGGAGGAGAAAATGCAAAAAAAACCTTCATCAAATCATTCTGTTTATTAATACTCTCTTTATTTTAACAATTTTTATTTTCTTTATTTGTTCTATCTATCCATGTATTTCTGACCAATAATAATTCAGAGACAATAAACCAGTGACTATCACTAATAATGATGACGACATAAAATCAATGAACTGATTAAGTGAAAAGACAGAAATTCATTGAACTGTGTAAGTTTTTACTTTTTTTTCCCATATACTGTACAGAATTTATCTCTTTTTCATCTGTCTTCTTGGATTTTCCACTAAAAACCTGATTAATTGTGTGTCCAGTCTCTCAACCCTGAATCTGATGAGTGTTTCTAACTCACACTGGACATCTAAGTATTGTAGCATAGAGTTGGTCTGTCCATGTTGGTTCTTGGACTGGCAGTAGTAGTTTCCTCTGTCTTTATAGCTGATGGAGGTGAAGTGAAGAAGGCCGTTCTGTTCCTCTGACAGAGTTTGGTTCCCCCTGTACCAGCTGTAGCTAGCTGCTGGGTTAGCATCACTGCTGCAGGTCAGAGTCACTGAGCTTCCCTCCACGATCTCACCAGACGGACTCACCGACACTGAGGGAGGTTTAGGAGCGTCTGGAAGAAGCAAACTGAACTTTAATGTAGACAGATGCTGAGTCTGAAGCCTGGAGACATTTACCTGACAACATGAGAAACAGTCATTTTGTGGTTTTGCTTCAGAAAAGTTTTGCGATGTCCATGTACATGGAAATGGTAGAATCTTTGTAAATGATGTAGTTAGCATGCCAGGCCAGTAGTTGGGGTTGTCGGTTATTTTTGTAGTGAAACTACACACTCATGCACACAGAGGACAGTTTGCTATAAAGTTCAACAATAAGCAGTAAACTGACATTTGCATGGACAGAGCATGAATAGAAGTTCAGAGGAACGTCTTACTACAGTTGTGAAGTCGAGCTGTTTTCCAAGAACTGTGTTTGTTTAAATTGTAGTGCTGGGCAACAATTAAATTTCTTCATTGCGATGAATCTCATCATTTTTCTGTGATTAATCATATTATGTGCAAAATAAAATAATGAATTCAAAAGTACTCTGTAATGATCATCCTGCCCCCAACCAGGGAACTGTTTTTTTTGCAAGAATTTTTCAAGAAGTATAATTTGACAATAATAATTTTACAATTCATCAAATATGATTTAAAATACCAAGTCCTTACCAAGATTGCCCCCCACACCACCAAATGCTGGGTGGCGTGACAGCAGATGAAAAATGGAAGTTTCTGAGGGCACACTTGCCTCAAACTTCATTCTTTCTCCGACCCTCGGAGAGAGAAGACAGCCCAAATTCAGTCACGCCGAATTGTGCCTCATACTCACCTTCATTAAGCCAGATTGTGTGTTGAAGGGAAATTTACTTTATTTTGCATGTTTTCAACACCTGAAGAAGGTTCAGCGGGCTGAAACACTGCACCGCCAAAACACGCAATTTAAGTTTCATTTTCATTTTTGTCATATTTGTGCTCCTTGTTTCAGTCTGTGCCTTCTACCAGCCTTATCCTCGAGATTTTTCTGATAATTCGGCCGATAATAATGAGGAATGGACTGTGTTTCACTGCGTTTCACCGCAAACAGCGCCGCAGCCGTGTGTGCTTTTTCGATGCTCAGCAGGAACGCGGTGTCGGACGACTGGGGCGCCGGAAGATATCTGGCCAAGATTTCTGAGGGGCTCAACCCCGGAAAGGACCGTGCATTCCCTGTCCCCAGCTGGAGCAGGATGATCATTACAGAGTGAGCAACGAAGAAAGCGTTAACGCCTGATAAAATAATTGTCGGCGTTGAGGAAGCAGTGCGTTAACGTGCCCAGCCTCAGTAAATTGACTTCCAAAATGCTATGAAAGTTGTCTGTTTTCACTTTAAACTCATTACCCAGCCTGAACCCAGCCAGACATGGGATGATTTATACTTTCAAAGGAAAAGAGGATTTACTCACATTTCACACTGATGAAGACAGATGTGGACTTCACGCTTCCCAGATCATTCTCAGCTTCACAGTGATAGTCTCCAGTGTCAGACGGCTGGATGGAGCTGAAGAGGAGCTCCTCCTCATGAACCAGCGTTTGGTTCTTCTTATACCAGAAATATTTAGCCGGTGGATTAGCATCGCTGCTGCAGTTCAGAGAGATTGAAGTGTCCTTCATAACGTCACCAGAGTTACTCATCAACACTTTGGGAACTGTGGGAGCATCTGTGAAGCAGAAACATGGAATGACATGAATGTCTTTCAGATGCACCACATGGAACAGCTGGAGGTTTAATGTGTGAATAGCAGTATGAAGTACTCCTGATTTCTGCCGGCATGGCGGATTCATCGTTTTGCTTTGTCAGTAATTCTGCTGAAGTGGTCGTGGTACTTTTCTCTGTTATAACTAATCCTCTTTAAGGCCAGAACGTGAACTTGCTGCAGTCTTGTGGTGTCTGTCAAAGTACCGTGAAGTGAACTCACACACTGGGTCAGAGCGGTAACCTTCGTAAGCACAGGAGAGTCTGTCTGCTCCATCGACCATTCCTCCATACAGGAAGGATGTTTCACTGTGGATTCTCTCTCCATTCTTGTACCACACAAAAGAAGAAGGGCCAGGGCGTAAACAGCTGCTGTGACAGATCAGCTTTGGACCAACGGGAGACCAGATCACCTGCACCTTGATATCTGGATCTGTGGAGGAGGAGAAAGTCAAACACACAGAAACACACAGCATCTCCTCCACTTCAGAAATAGACACTGACATAATACTAAAGTCGTGGTGAATGAGAAGATCACCAGACATTCTTCGGCAGAGAAACAGGAAAAGGGCCATAATTTGCATCTTATAATGCTGCAAATGACTTCCTCCTCTGCTCAAAGACTGAGAAGTCATGTGACCTCTTCACCTGACCTCTGGATGTGTACCTCAACACTGCTTGCTGTTCTGTCCAGGCTGTCCAGGCTGGGGTCAACCAGGCCTCACCACAAAGAGATTTTAGAGGCGTTTTGGTAGTAAATCAATACTAATCTGGTTTTGATCATTTTTAGTGTTGTGTTTACAACATTGTACCATATGCCAGCTTTCAGTTTTACCTGTGACTGTCAGAGTCGTTCCTGGGAGACTGTTGGTCCACTCGTCGCTCTTCTTTCCAAATTTGAGGCGATATTCTCCTGAATCTCTCTTTGTCAAGTTCCTGATGGTCAGTGTGGATTGTCCTGTCTTTGTGATATCGAGCAGAGCTCGATCTGCGTATCGAGGGTCTCTCTGAACGTCTTCAGGCTGTGTGGTCGTCTCCCGTTGATGGAACCAGAATTCTGGCTCATCAGCACCATCTCTGATGCTGTATGTGCAAGAAATGCTCACTGATGATCCTCTGAAGGCACAGATGCTTCTGTTGGCATAAGTCACCGCAGTGCATGAACCACTGAAGACACCTGAAAACAACATGGAAATCCTCCATTAAGAAGTTTTATCAGTCTTCTTCCATCAGCTCAGGCTCCAGTCCATGAAGTGTACCTACACAGTGTGGGAGAAGAAAAACTCTCATAGCCTTCCAGAGCACAGGAAACACTGGCCACAGAATAAAAATATGCTGAATATAATTTTTGTGAGTTGTCAATTTTCTTCCCATTTTGGTACCAGATGTAGGAAGAAGGTTGAGGGACACAACTGCTGCTGCACTCCATCTCTGACCATGTGTATGGCTGGAACGTGAGCAGAACACGGTAGGAAGTTGTTTTTATCTGTACCTTCAGACCTGAATTGTAAAGAAACAGCAAGGAAAAATTATAACAGTTTATAAATGTTGAACATCTCTTGGATTATTTGATGTAGTTTAAAAAAAGTGTTGATACCTGTGACAGACAGTTTGACTCCTGATTTTCCAGTAAAACTCCCACCTGGATGGTTTGTGATGAACTTGAACCTGTACTCAGCTGAATCCCTCTCTGTCAGGTCTGTGATGCTCAGAATACACTTCCTGTCACCACAGTCATAACGCACACGGCCTGCGTACTGCGAGTCTGTTCTCAGATCCACTGGTTCACTGTTCTCACGTTGTATGAACCAGAACATCTTCTCTACTGTCGTATTCAGTCCATTCTTTCTGAGAGGATATGTGAAGGTGCTCCGTATCTCCACTGTGGATCCTTTCAGGGCACAGATCTCAGGTGGACCATAGTTCACCCCCCAGTCCGTCTGACCCTGTGTCACTGCAACAGGCAACAAACATCCATCAGGTACATGGTGAAGTAGAAGAACATGGTGAAGTGGTGGAAGTTGTTGATCAGTTATAAGTTTTTCCTTTAGTTTTATAACTCGGAAAACAACACAATATGTGACTTATCGGAGGGAGAATGGAAATCTTCCTTACATACTGTAGATCTGGAGAAGTGTCATACTTACAGTCATTACATTTTGGTACAACGCACAAAAAAGGAAAAATAATTTTCAACATCACTAAAAATCGAACTTTTGAGTGTTTTAAATTTACATCTGTATAAAAGTGGAAGTACCACGGCTCTCATCATGAAGCTGCTTTTCAGATAAAGCAACTTCCATATTCATGTCAGCATGTTAGAATTAAGATCAACCAAAATATCAAGATAAATCCAACTTTAGTGGCTAAACTGATTACCTTTCTGTGTAAATCTTTCACAATGTCTGAGTCTTAGTTTTTCAAATGATAAAGCAAAATGTTCATTGTATATTTTAAGATCAGATCCAGGCCTCGTTCATATGTGGAGTTTAATTTCTGAGAAATGTGCCAAAGCGAGCACCGAGTAACCAGCCTGACGGGAGTTTCTTGACATTGCCTTGTCATCAAATCTGCAACCATCCAGTTCATTTTCTGCATAAATCGAAAACAAGCAGTGAATAAATGAGACGCATGGAGGCCGTTTGTCAGGAGGAAAATCAGCACAGTGGCCAGTTGAAGAAGTCACATGACTTCTCAGTCTTTGAACAGAGGAGGAAATGATTGGATCATCTGCATAACATGTAATTCTGGATCTTTCCCTCCTCCTCTGAATAAAAATCCATCAATGTTTGATGAACTTCTCAAGCAGCCTCCATGTTTTTAGCTTCAGTTAGAACTTGGTTCAGATATTTAGAACACTATAAATGCACATGTACAGTGTTTCTAGTGAGAATCAGAGTTGGGTGACTTGATAAAATATGTAACCAGACAGTCAAAAGAAACTGAATTCAACAAGCAAAATCTGATCCGGGCATCAAAACTTGAAATGTAAATGTGGCCTTAACAACCTTGAATTTGTGTTTGAACTGAGGAAGGAAATAAAAAAATCCTGACACACACCCAGATTCAAACCGACTGGTCTGATGAGGTGAGGCTGCTAACTACTACACCTCAGTAAAGCACACTGTGAGTCTTGAACTGTATTAAATTTCCTGTTAGGAGTAAAGTATTTATTTGTCGATTGGCTGAAGTGAAATGTTAATCATTCATAGACACTGACATGATAATCAGTTCTGAATAACAGCAAGCAGAGTAAGTGGGAATGACAAATTCCTTCTTTTTTCATTTTCATGAGTTTTGAATGTTTTTTGTTTAAAAAATACGATCTCAATAATTTTATAGTATTATTTTGTTTTTTCAAGCAAGTATCAAAAGGACTTTATTGTTGTCTGATACTGCACTCAAATCAAAATGGGTGCTGAGGAACAGCTGCTGAATTAAAAAAGAACATTCTGACAGAAATAGAATTAAAGTTGGTTCTGTAGCCTAAACTGAGTGATATATGTTTCTTTCATGTTGATCACATGTGCACCCTAAAAAATGAATGGTAAAGAACAACCCAAATTGGTTTATTTTTTAACCCAACACTTAATCAATATTGGACCAGCCCAACAGTAGTTATTTTTACCCAACAAAATGGGTTGGTCTTTTTAACCCAACAGATGGGTTCAGAGATTTTATCCAATCATTGGGTCAAATACATTTCAGCCCCGGGTCCATTCTACCAATATTGTGCTCATTTTTAACCCAAATGTTGCATCAAATTAATTTCAGCCCTGGGTCAATTTTACCATGTATATTGTTGAATGTGCCCAAATTCTGGGTAAAATCAACCACAATTCTGTATTAATTCAACTACACAATCTTCCAAAAAGTTTTGATTTATCCATTTTCTATGCTGCTTCTCCTTTTCAGGGTTGCATGTTGCAGGTGCCAATTCCAGCTGCTGCAGGCAAGGATGGGGTACAACCTGGGGGGCACACCGAGGGGCAATTTAGGGTGACCAATTAACCTGACATGCATATTTTTGGTCCAGGGGAGGAAACTGGAGTACCTGGAGGGAACCCACATACATGAAGAACATGGAAACTCCACACAGAAAGGGCCCGAGTCCCGGCCAGCACTTGAACCCCGGACCTTCTTGCTGTGAGGCAAGAGCGCTAACCACTGCGTCACTGTGTCGCCATGCTGAATCTTAGAGAAATTTGTATAATATACATGTCTTGTAAACAGCTAATTTTCAAACTTTTTTAAAATTCAATCTATACTTGGTCGTGCAAATAATACAATATGCAATGACACACTTGCAAACAATGTTTAAAGTATTTATTTTGAATTTCTTTGGACCCGTTGACAACCCAACAGTGGTCAAAACAACCCATGTGCTGAGTTTAAAAATCTGTATTGGGTCTGATGGACTCTAACCCAACACATGAGTTGCAATAAATAACTCCAAATGTATCATAATAGCCCAAATTGGGTTACCGGTTTCATAACCCAGCGATTGGGTTCACAAAGTAACCCAACATTTTTTAGTGTGTGGGAGCAACTGGAGCACATTATTCATTCAACACAATAATCAACCTGAATTTTAAATATGGAAAATAACTTTTATTTATGTTTTTATACCTTTTGTCTTGATATATTTTTATTTGGATTCAGTAACAGCCACGTTGAGTTACTATATTCTGTTTGTTATAACAGAGTTCACCAGGAACCAACCAACAGGAAGTAGCTGAGTGTGAAAGCACTGAAAAACCCCAAACACTACAGTGCTCCTCCAATATGGCTCATTTGAACATAAAACTACTTCATTTTGGCTTTATTCTTTCTTAGTGTAATTTTTAGGATTACATTTTCCTGAAATATTTGTGATGCATCATATAAATCCAACTAAACTACGCTAAAAAAAAACAACTAAGAAACTAAATGTTAAAGTTCAGTACCTGAAATAGAGAGAATAATGGCCACAAATCCCCTCACAGCTGCAGATAAACTCATAGCTGCTTTCTTCGTCGTCTCAGGGTGAAGAGCTGTGCGTCAGAATCAGAAACCAGAATTAAAGGTGAGTGTTGCTCACTGGGATGTGGTCTTGAAGGAGACACCTCCACGGCCGCCACAAACACTCACATCTTCTGCCGAATAGCGTCCGAGCTTCCTTCCTGTTTACACACCTTCGTCTGAACATCCCTGCCATGAAAGAGAAGCTGTGCACAAAACTGACACCTCTGCTTCTCTCTGTCCTGCTGCTGAACGAAGCAGGTGAATCAGTCACAGCTTCCCCAGCATTGCTTTCACTCCAGGGCTTGAAATGAACATCTTGTGTGATTTCTGCTGCTAACATTGTGTTCATACCATCTTCTTTCATTGTTTATGTAGTTTTTTTTTCCTTGAGTAAAGTTAATTTTCAAGTTTCCCAGTTTTGATTTATTTACTATGACAATAAGATGGCAACTGATGTGTTAAAATGACAGACACCTGCATGTTGCCACTGGGAGACAGCAGGACTTTTTCCAGTTTCTCTGACACTGAAGGGTTTCTGTTGTTTCTGTTGTTTACAGAAAACAGACCAAACCATCAGTCCTGCAGGTTTCAGCCTGATCAGGTTCAGTTACACACCGACGCTCTGTCGTGTGGATTCATGTGAAAGTATCAATACTTGTGATGCCAAATGTGCTTCTTTGTGGTTGACAATGATTATTTAAATACACAAAACATGTGATTGAATCCATCCTGCATTAGAGGGATCCTGCTATTCAGAGCCATTGATCTCAGTATAGGAAGGTTTCTGAACTCACGGGGAACAGAGACAGGACAAGAAGCACCTGGCAAAGGACTGTGGTGAAAGATCAGGAAGAAGTGGGTCTGCCATGGGGCAAAGCAAAGCTCAGGCCTCATTATGTGTTAACTTCGCATCTGTCAGTTCTTCATCTGCAAGCTCTGCAGCAATTTTTGTTTTTTTACGAGGGGGAAATTACTGAAACACATTTTAAGATTTCTGTTTTTCTATTTTGTTTTTCTATCATTTTCTATTCTTGAGTTTTACCAGATAGTGTTTTACTATTTAAAAATAGAACATTTAACAAAATTTGATGATTCTGACTTCATGAAAATACACATTTCTTTTCTCTGATGTAATCAGAAACTTTCTGAATAGTATTTTCCAGGTGTTTGACAGAAGCTCATGCAACACAGCTCAGAAGACATCGATGGAGTCAAACAGATCAAAACACAGCTGATGTTATTATCAGAAGTGTGACGGCCAGTATAATAAATCATCATTAGACTGGACATTCTAGAAAAGTTTTTGGAAGTATACCACCCATTTTTGACAATTGTCACAGGTGATTTTTGTTTCACCTTGCTGCAGATGCTCAGCACATGAATGGCAGCAGAGGGCACTATTCGCTCTGGTGTGAAAACTTCTGTTCTCATGTCCTGAAAATGCACCCATTCTCACCCATTTCAGGTAATCACAAGAATCAAACCGATTATGGCGCATCATTGGCTGAAATAAAGTATATTTTTTTATTTCTGTTTATATTTACTTCTCATCATGAATAGAACAGACAGACAATCATAATAATGCCCTATGCTTTCTAATTTTGCGCATCGTTTAAGTCAGTGTTTTTCAACCTTTTTTGAGCCAAGGCACATTTCTTCCATTGAAAAAATCCTGCGGCACACCACCAGCTGAAAATGTGAAAAGCTTATATTAACAATATAAGTGTTACAGTATTTTATAATCTTTCATATTTATACTCACTCAGTGTGAAACCTGGGCCTGTTTGGATGAACACAGAGCTGATATCCTGGCAGGAATTGATGAAAGACACACCCGAAGCTCTTCCTCCACAGCTCTCAGTCTTTCTCTGTTTTTAGTTTTTACAGCAGTCAGGCTTGAAAAGCTCACCTCACACAGATATGTTGTGGAAAATGGGAGCAATGTCAAAATAGCTTTGTTGGCCAGCAGAGGGAACTCCTTGGCAGCTGCCAACCAAAAACTGTCCAAAGGTAGATCAGCAAAACTTAGCTTGAAACCACGATCTTGTCTCAGTTCAGTTAGTTCCTCCTGCTCCTGTAAAGTCATGTCCTTTCCAACAGCTGATGCTGAGCTGAATGGGTCCCTGATCCAGTCAAGGCACTCCGTGGAGACTGAGGAGAAATAAAATGAAATCTTCTCCTCAAGAATTTTCAAATGTTTAACTATTATCTCACACAGTGCAACAGCATTAACATCTTGCCATTTACTGGTGAGTGGGAACATTTCAAGATTGCCACTTTCCACATGTTGCTGCCAGAGTTGCACCTTTGCACGGAATCCATTTATTTTATCTGTACATGTGAGCAGGTTTTCATTTCGGCCTTGCATTCGTGTGTTCAGTTCATTCAGATGATGAAAAATATCTGCCAGGTATGCCAGCCTTGCACACCACTCATCACTCGCAAGCAGCTTTGCGTGATCGGACCCCTCATTTGTCAGAAACACCTTAAGTTCCTCTCGCAGCTCATACACACGGGCCAGCACCTTGCCCCGCGACAGCCATCGGACCTCCGTATGAAACAGCAAGACTTTATGCTCTGCTCCCATTTCCTCACACAAAGCTGCAAATATGCGACTTTTCACGGGTCGTGACTTCACAAAGTTCACCATGCGCACAACATCATCCAACACAGGAACGAGGTCTGCTGGTAAAGTCTTGGCTACGAGGGCTTCGCGGTGTAAAAAACAGTGCGTAATGATCACATCTGGGTTTTTTTCCTTCACTCTGTTTACAAAGCCTTTGGTGCGCCCGACCATGGCTGCAGCTCCATCAGTGCAGACGCTCGTGCAGTTTTCCCACTTCAGTCCTCCTTTTTCCAGATATTCTGATGTGACCCGAAAAATTTCCTCTCCTGTTGTTTTTTCTGGCAAAGCCTTGCAGAAGAAAAAGTTTTCTCTGATTGCGTCCCCATCCACAAAACGCACATTGGCCAAGAGTTGAGCATGTCCACTTATATCAGTGGATTCATCAAGTTGCAACGCAAATTTATTACTGACACGGATCTTATCCATAACCACACTTTCAATGTCCGCAGACATCTCATTAATACGTCTGGAAATTGTGTTATCTGAGAGAGGGACTTTGGCTATTTCTTTTGCCGCTTCGGGTCCGAGCATCTCATTTACAATGGCTTTGCAGGCCGGAAGTATTAATTGTTCTGCCACAGTGTGGGACTTTTTTGATTTAGCCACAAGTTCAGCAACGTGGTAGCTAGCTTTAAGGGCTCTCTCATTTACTTTTGCAGTTTTTCTCATGAAAGTTGCCTGTTTCTCCGTATGGTCACGCAGGCGAACAAAATACTCCACATTTTTGTTTTGAAGTGATGGGTGTTTTGTTTGGAGATGGCGTTTAAGCTTACTTGGGACCATGGCGCTGTTGGAGAGCTTTTCACCACATACTAAGCACAACGGAGTTGGTGCCGTCGCATCTCCGGTAAAAGTAAATCCAAATGAAATATAGCTTTCGTTGTATTGCCTCGTGCCGCGGAACCTTTGCTGGACGTCACTGTCTTTGCTTTCTTTTGACTTCCACTCATACTAGGGCCTTCATCTGGGTCCACATTTTGTCCAGGGTCCAGTTCCGAGTCCGCATTTTTCCTTTTCAAAAACTTATCCATTGCTTTCACCGTCGTCCTGCTATCCACAATGCCACCGTCAATGCCACCTGCCGCTGCATACATGCATCACTAATTCACTTGTCTCAAAGCGCAAAGCACCAGCAGCAGCTACCTGCTGCTGCCACCTACTGGTATGGAAGAGGAGCGACTACATTCTGCCAGGCGCGAGACCTCAGAGACACAAAATTGATAATTTCCCACGGCACACCTGACAATATCTCACGGCACACCAGTGTGCCGCGGCACAGTGGTTGAAAAACACTGGTTTAAGTTCCTCACTGTTCCACATTCTCACCTCACTAAATCAGATGCAAAACAGTTTTCTGTTCTAAAGTTGGACCAGGTGTGTTAAAAATAAGGCCCATAATCCAAAAAGCTTGGAGGCATGGCCTTGCCCAACTTCAAGTATTATTACTGGGCGTGTAATATTCAGACTTTTAGATACTGGCTTCTATTAGACTCTTCTTCTTCCTTAGCTTGGCTTACAATGGAAGCTAATTATGTGAAACCCCTAAGGTCCGTGCATGAAGTATAATTCATTGTCGTTGCTCACACTGTACAAAGAAAACCTTCTTTTTCGGGGGTATTTCCTATTTCACTGGCGTATGAAGTGAATTTCAATGCTGCACAACACAGCGGCGCCAAGCGGCCGTTTTCCCCTTATCCGACTTGAACAATGAAAATTTAAAAAAGGAAGTAAAAGCCTTCAACGAGCCTTCAAAGTAAAAGCATGGCGCTTGTTAGTTTGATTTCCTGTTAAATTGACATAATCAGATTCCACAAAACTCGTTTAAACTCGTATTTTCGTTTTTTGAAAAAACTTTAAAAAAAAAACGAGAATTCAACTCGTTTTTTTGTTGCTCTTACGTTCTGACACTTTCCAGATTTCCAGTTTGACAGGTGGGCGGGGCTTACGCCACTGTCGTCCAAGTGTTCTCAACACAGCGGTAAACGTGTGACTGCTGCTCCAGCCTCCTGTCGGACTGTAAATATCTCATAGTAGTAATACTACTACTGCGCACACATGATTACTCTGTGCTTTACTGCTCCTTGGTTCTAATTCTCGACAAAAAACTGCATTTATTGGATTCACGACTTCATGAAAGTAGTTTAAAAAAAATGACCAGCAGGGGTCGCCCTGTAGTGATCTCCTCATTGCAGTTTCAATGAAATAACTTGGAGGTCACATTCCGGGTTTTCAAACTGAGTGGAGGGGGAGACAGAAGCAACAGGTTTATCTCGACCTTCCCCTTCGACACAACAAAGAGGATCTGGTCTTTGGGAAGACCTGAACCGTGGTCTAATCTGCCACTACAGACTAAAAGAAGAGACGTCATCTTTTCTAGGTCTGGCAGAAGCGTTGCATTAACGCGAATGGAGATTATTTTGAAGGCGACGGTGGTGTTTTATTTTGAAATGTAAGAAATAAAAAGTTACAACCAAATTCCGGTTTCTGAACGTGGTATTTTTAGATGTCAGTATCAAGCAAATTACATCCATGTATTTTTAACAACTTTGAGAATGACAAAAACAAGAACGACCAGGGGGGTATTGCACAAAACCAGGATAAGGGATTAAGCCGGCAAACTGTTGTTATCCTGTGGCGATCTTGTGGTTATCCTGGACGACGTTAGCCTCAAGTCGATTGCACAAAAGCTGGCCAAGTTTATCCCGGACCAGTCACCACGGTGATTTATTCTCTGCAGCCAGCTGCTCCACAGCAGGCTAACTACCCAGGATAACATTAAACTGCTGTCAACAATGTGAGAAATGGGCGTGGTTTACAGCATTTCCTGGATTTTTCTACACATTACATCATTTAATCCTCCTGCAGCCAAATCTTATTACTGTAGTCATTGCATCTGCAGGGTCTGGTTGACTTTAGTGTTATTTTGTTGCTCAGATTATATGAAGACCAACATAACTTTCAACACAGACATTTCAGAATCCTTTCTTTATTAATACAAGTCCTACAATAAAAGGTTCACAATTATTGTAAAGACAGTGGAAAAAAAAAAAAAAAAAACCTTAATGAAATTGGTACTAAACCACACTGATGTAAAAAATAAAGAATAAAAAATAAAATAAAACAACCCTGAAGCTACACAATGAGTAAAATGAGAAACAAAGTAAAAATAAATGTATCACACCACTGAAATGGACTACAGTATAACAGACAGCATCATTTTGTCTGAACTGTCTCCTGAAAATAGGAAAATAGTCCTATTTCAGGACTCCACCTTTAGGAGTGAAAGGGTCCCACATCATTCTGACTCCACTTTTTTAACGGCTAAAATCGTACAGAAATTCATTCTCAGAAGAAACAAATTTATCACTTCATTTGATAATTGCTCTTTGGGTTACACTTAAAGCTAGGGTTGGCGATTTGAATGAGATACATTTTTTTAAATACTGGTTAAAATGATCTTTATGACCCGATGGGAAGCAATTCATAGCGTGTGTTTAAAGTAGTTTGTAAAATATCCGCTATCTACAGCAGGAGTAACAAGGGAAAAACAGCAACCAATAGTCTTGAGGGGACACCTTTTTTTAACCCAACCAAATCCCTTCGCCGTTCGACCTGCCCCCCTGCGCGTACATGTCAGTGGCGTGCACTGACCCTGGTTCAGTGCGCGCGTAGAAGGACGGAGCGTCGTTGCAGAACGGCGGAGACGAATGTTTGGGGCTTTACTTACCGTTGAGTGCGCTGTAACTTGGTGTTGTGCAAATAAAGAAAAACGAAGAAACGAAGCGCAGAGGACAGGTTACAGCAGGAACGCACTGGACGCGGAAATGCCACGCGCACCGCGAATGTTTCTGCGTCTCCGCTCCCAACGGGAGCTCCTCCAATGGGATGGGAGCTAGGCGGAGCTACCTAGGCGGAGCCTTGGGGAGATGCTTCATGCTAACGCTAGTTTTCCAAAATCGCCAACCCTAGCTTTAAGTAACTTACCAGACTGCAGAATATTTTTATGTTAGGTTTTCACCTGCTACAGGTTCTTTTCTAGCCGGACAGGTTTGTTCTTCATGACAGATGAGGGATGAAACAGAACACAGCATGAGGACAATTGATTCAATGAGATAACACGGACACAGAGTTGAAATATTCTTGAATAAATATCCTAAATATTGGCAAAATGCTGTTTCCCTCATGTAATCCCTCTATTTTATTATTATCATTTTTGTATGATCATAATCATGGATCATATGCAGAATTAGGCAATTTTAGTGTATGATTTGAGCATCACTATTTCACTTTAATAAAGCTGCGGCCTGCATGCAGTACCTGTCCTCACCATTGAAGCGTGGGGGCGCTATGCCTTAAACGTCACTTAAAGCAGACGTACAGGCTGTAATATATGGAGTGAAATTAATGGACGTGTTTTGTGTAAAGTCCTTGCTCTGGGGCACCCCCCTTTTTCAGTGAGCCCGGTACAGTCCACACACTGCTGCTCATCCTGTGTGAAGTAAGATGCTCGTCCTTGTTCCATTTTCAATCTGTGATCGATGTCGTGGTCTTCTGAAGAACGCCGTGAACGCGCACTTATCCTGATGCTCCACACCTGGCTTGAGTAAGCCGCGTCTTTTCATCCCGGCTCGGCAAACGTGCAACCGATTAATCCGAGAAAACACCGACTAGGCTGACTCAAGCTGCGCATTTTCATTTATCCTGGATGTATTTATCCTGCTTTTGTGCAGTACCCCCCTGATGTTCAATGTTTTGTTGTGTTCAATGTTTTTGCTGGTTTTAATGGTTTTTCTTTCTTTTCTTAGTTTAGCTTGGTTGGACACATCGCGACCACGGATTGTGTTTTGTCTTCCTGGTTGATCGGCCTGGACCAGGATTGATCGTTTGGCATGAAGGTATTTTCAACTGTCACTGTCCCATGGTATGCTGATTTGTTTAAATTGTGCATCCATGACCAGTGATGGCAAGTAACGAAGTACAAATACTTAGTTACTGTACTTAAGTAAAAATTTCAGGTACTTTTTACTTTTAGAAGTATTTATTTTTCTGACAACTTTTTACTTTTACTCCCTACATTTTGAATCTAAATATTGGTACTTTCTACTCCTTACATTTTCCCAAAAAGCTTGTTACTTCTTTAAATATATATTATTTATTGTAGGGCTGGGCACGTTAACGCACTGCTTCCATAAACGCCAGCAAACATTCCACACCGCACTCCAGCTGAGCGTCAAAAAAACACACAGGCCACGGCGCTTTTAGCGGTGAAACACGGTCCATTCCTCATCATTTGCCATATTGAACCAGGCCCGAATTATCAGAAAAATCTCGGGAAAAGGCTGGTTTAAGGCACAAATTGAAATAAGGACCGCAAATATGGCAACAACAAAAGTGAAAGTGAAATTGCGTGTTTTGCCGCCTGACGTTTCTGCCCCCTGGGCAGTCTTCAGGTGCTCAAAACACGCAAAATGAAGTACATGTCCCTTCAACACACAATTTGGATTAATAAAGGTAAGTATGAGGCACAATTCGGCGTGACTTATGGAATGTCTTACAGAATTCTTGCAAAAAAAAAAAAAAAAAAAAAAAAAAAAAACAATATAATCCCGTCCCTGGCTGGGGGCAGGATGATCTTTACAGAGTACTTTTTAATTAACTCTCTTTATTGGAAGCAATTTCAGTACAACATATGATACAGTGTGATGGACAGAACTTCCAGAATATCATTTTTTCCAATATTTTTAAACATCCACCCACCCCCTACCCCGCCCCAAAGGAGAGAGGTTCTCAATGAATGTGTATTGTCCCAATGTAAACAACACAGAATATACAACAAATACAGAAACAAAAGAAAAACAACAAAAAAAGCTAAATGACATTAAAAAAATCTAATTAATTAATCAAAATAAATAAGTCCTAAAATAAATCAATAAAACATAAAATGAAGGGAGGGCTCAGTCGTCACGATCAAGCACGGATGTCAATGATTCAGTGTATTTTAAGAGAGGTCTCCAAGTCTTCCCAAACAAATTTGGGGAACCATGAAGAGAAAATGGACAGTAGCTCCTCCTGTTGGAAATATTCTGTTTGATTATCATTGCTAAATGCGCTCATTGTTAAATGTTGTGTTGAACTGCACAGGAAGCTAAAGTGGACTCAGCAGAATGAGGGACTTACCTGCATTCTCCAGAATGCTGACTGAGAGCATCTTATCTGTGCTGACAGAGTGTGTGTTACCCTTTTCCTGTTGCCACTGATGCATCTGTTGCATTGTTTCTAAACAAGCAGGATGTTGAAACCAATGTTATCCCAAACACTTGTAAGCCCCACCCTGAGTTTGTGAATACAAGCTGAGAGAAAACTTAGCTCAGGCAGAGTGAAATGAAGTGAGCTCTTGAGCAAACGGATTCTCCTGTCCTTGCAAGTACGAGGGTGGACCCAAAAGTTCCCGGACTGTAGTTATAACTTTTTATTTTTTAATCTTCGCAATTATTTGAAACTGTCACCTTCAAAATACTCTCCTTTGGCTTGAATACAACGCTGCACCGGAGATTTTCACTGTTCAGAAGAGTCGCCATGACCGTGCGTAACTGTGCCGGAAAGATAGAACTTCGATTTTCCCTCCCCCGCCTGTATGCCTGTCTTACCTCTCCGCTGCCGTTCCAGTTTCATCTTTGACAACAAAAAGCAGTCGCCTGGGGCCAGACCAGGGGAATATGGTGGTGGGGAGGCTGGCTGGTCACGGTTTTAGTCCAAAAATATGCTTTACGCACAACATTTGGTGCTATTTCTGTGCGTAACGGGGCGTCCTGTGGTCTGCTGTCTGTTATGATGCGGCCATTTCCGGGTGCCTTCGTCTCCCTGCTTCTAATAACCGCCTGAGGATGATCTGTTTGGATCTCTACAATACTCCCATCAGATCTGCAATGTCATCAAAAGTCCTGCGTGGACCTACCAGGACGTCTTCTTCAGTTTTTGTGACGTTTTCCTCTGTTCTGGAAGTGGATTGTTGTCCTCTGCGTGCCTGGTCTTCGTGATGTAATCTGATCACTCTTAAAGGGCCCAAACCACTCAGACACCCTAAGAATCCTTCTTAAAGAATGTCTGCAACATGGTGAGTGTTTCTGCCGCTGTTTTCCCAATAAAAAAACAAAATGTTTTGACAGAGCGCATATCCGTGGATATCCGCCATCTTGAAAAATCGAAGAGCGGGGTGTCACTCTGTCAACATAAACAGTGACTGTCAGCTGACCGCATCACGGGGGAAGACCAAACCTGGCACAGTTATGCATGAGGCTATCCTGTAGCGACATCTAGCGGCCAAAGTCGGAAATTCATTGTATTTTTTTATTAATAGAATCAGTCCGGAAACTTTTGGGTCCCCCCTCGTATCTTCGATTTCTGCCTGTTTCATTCTGTTTTCGTGTCCTAATTTTCTTTAAAGAAAAGATCCGGACACCTCCCTCATCCATCTGCCATGACACGGGGGGGTGAGGGTTTTTCCAGTTGAGGAGTATGAGTCGCCGAGCTCGTAGGGTGGTAAAGGGGAGAACAGTTTGTATAACTTTAGAAGTTAGAGGCTCCAGAGGGGTTCCAAACAAAGCCAAGAGAGGTTCAGGGGAGATAGTAATGTTGTATGCTGCCCTTAGAATTCTGAAGATTTCAGACCAGAATGTGGCAAGCCTTGGACAGGACCAGAACATGTGGGAATGGTCAGCTGGAGATTATTTACACCTATGGCAAGAATCAGTTACATTGGGGTAAATCCGAGATAGTCTTAAATTAGTGTAGTGAGTTTTGTGTGCAACTTTACACTGTGAAAGGCCATGCCTAGCACAGATTGACGAAGAGTGAACCAACCGTAAAACTTGCTGCCAGTAATCCTCAGGCAGTATAATTCCAAGCTCCTGCTCCCACGAGGCCTTGGGGCCAGTAGTTGGACTGTTAGAAGTAGAACTGAAGAGGTTATAAATGCTGGAAACTAGTCGTTTTTGTTCAGGATCGAAAGTTAAAGTCCGAGTTAAAGCTCGTGTCCGGAGTTTTGAAAGAGAGAGTTTTTTTTAATCCAACGTCTGGAGGTTCCGCCCTCCCTCTGCTTTCATGAGCGACCAAGCCACGCCCCTGTAATTGTGTACGCGAATTATCTGTCGGGTGAAAATGAGAGCCTCCGAGTCCTACAGAATCCTCCATGTTTAGCTGTTTACGGTGGATGTTCAGCAGACAGTGGATATATCCGAGGTAAGCGGGGCGGCTGCTGCGGAGCTAACTCTCCTCTGCTTGGGCGAGTGCGCGTGCTCTCTGGCTGCGTGCACATGTTGATTGACGGCACGACAAGGTGGAAGCTCAAAATCTATTGGCTGACGCTGACCGGAGCTTTTTCGGATAACATGGGGGTCTATGAGACGAAGGCGGGGCTCATAAATAAATTTTTATATTGCTTTATGCTAATATTATAGTAAAGTATTGAACCAGACTGACACATTTAAGCTCTGTTAAAAAATGATACATACATTGGAAACGAACGGAAACTCCGGACACGAGCTTTAAGCACAAATAAATTTGTGTTATCAGTTTGTCACACTGCATAAACATGTGTCATTAACCACTGAGCCAAATTTGAATGATTAAAAAAAATGGCTAAGTATATAAAATAAGGTCTCAAAATCATGGAAAAACCAGCACTTCTCTCTGCTGTGAAACGCTGGGGGCGTGTCAGCTAGAAGCGCTGGAGCCACGCCCACAGCGGGAGGCGGAGCCGCCTCCATGTAACTGACAATGGAGGCGAGCGCTCACAGCCTCAGACGGACCCTGCCCGACCAATTTAAGCCATCAGAGCCAGAAACTGACTGAGTCAGATGCTGAGAGTGCTCAGCCTCGTTCCTCACAGTCTCCATCAGAATAGTAATTTATTAGTTTTAATTAAACAGTCGGATTCCCCCGGTCCGCACCAGTTCTAAGCCAGCTGCTAGGCGCCAGCCGAGTCGACCCACCGCCCCCCCGCCCCCCGTGGGTTCGCAGCTGGGGAGATCTGCGGGAAGGGCCCAGCGCGTGTCCAGAGTCACCGCCGCCGACCGCCGACCCGACCCCCTCCGAAACCGACCCGTTTTCCACGGCGGCGTCGGACACCGCCCCGCGGAGGAACTCCCGCGACCCCCGGCAAGGAGGCCTCCCAGACCCGCTCGCGCCTCGCGACGCGGTGGCGGGCCTGGGGTGACCCGACACCCCCGGGGACGAGGGCAACTCGTGGGTTTATTTAGCTAACGGCATTGTTACCCTGCACACTGTGGCACGCAGGAAAGATGCACGAGCGACGTGGAGGTGACATGCCTGGTTAGCTGACTGGCTGACTGGTTAGAGCGCTGCAAACTGTCGTACGAGATGCTATCCGAGACTCGAAAGCTAGAGGGAAAACCACCAATGCTAATTCCGCTAGATGTATTTATATCGCTCAGCATCTGGGGGATGGGTTTATGCCAATGAGGGCCGCGTTCTGACACGCCCATTAAATCCTGAACACAGAAGCGCTGAAAAAACTCTGTGAAGTCTACCTCCAAAATTGAATCATAAATGGAGGAATGGCTTTTATATGTTGTAAAGAAACACATTTATGACCTATTTAAGGTGTTTAGAAGAAAACAACTGATTTTGCTTAACTCAGACTTTTAACAGTGAGTCAACTAGAGTTTCTGGAGGGCGACTAGGGAATTTGGGGTTCTGATTCTGAATGGAATGTCTGATCTGAAAAAAAAAAAAAAAAAAAAAAAAAAACGAAATAGGTGAGACTTAGGCAAATCAAATATCTCCGAGAGCGCTAAAAAATACATTCAGGTCCCTTGGTTGTAAAGGTCCTTAAGTTTAATTATCCCTTTTTCAGACCAGATCTGGAAGGTTAAATCAGTGCAAGAGGGCAGAAATAGGTGATTATTTGCAACAGGAGAAAGATCTGAGGTCCTGTGGAGGCCCAGTTTTTTTCTAATTTGAATCCAGATTCTAATAGAGTTAGTTACCATTGGGTTTGAGGTAAAGTTGGAGACAGTCAACGGGAGTTGGGAGCAGACCAGGGAATTAAGAAAAGTTTGGAAGATGCCAACTCCATATCAACCCATGCAGGGCGCTCTTCTTCTGATGTGTCAGTGATCTAGTACAAAAGTTTCTGAATATTACATGACCAGTAGTAGTGCAAGAGATTGGGCAACACTAAACCACCAAGATGTTTAGGAAGCTGTAAAACTGATCTTTTGATTCGTGGATTTTTATTACCCCATAGAAAAGAACCAATGAGCTGATCGAGTGATTTGAAAAAAATTATTTTTAAAGGGATAAATCGGGATTTTTGACATGAATCTGTATGGCATCCCCGTCAGCAGTGTTGTTCATTCACACAGACTTACCCCCTTACAGCATCCAGTGAACGGAGATCCTGTCCGGTTTAGGTCCAGAGGAAAGTGGTCCGGCAAGTTTGCTGGGGTCCCGAAAATAAAGCGTTTTTCTTCTCAAACCAATGTGTGTGCGAAAGACTGATATATTTGCATCACAAACCATTGTTGACGAAAAGTCAGACCTCGTAAACGCTTGACACTATTTTCTCTCCCTTCATATCACTCCGCGCCGCCTCCAGCTGGCAGCCGCGCTGGTTTCACTTGGTTTACCACTAGTAAAGAGCTAGCTAGCTCTAGCTCTAGCTATTAGCATCTCCGCACCACCTCCAGCTGGAGGCGGCGCGGAGTGATAAGAAGGGAGAGAAAATAGTGCCAAGCTGACTTTTTCGACAACGGTTTTGTGATGCAAATATATCACTCTTTCACACACATATTCAGACCAAGCATTCAGCCCTCAGTCCTGTGTGTGTTAAGAGTAAAACATCTGGAAGTGTTGTGTCTAGATTCAGGGTTGTGAAGCTGGGTTGTTCGGTGATTCAGGTTGAACCGACGGCACGGATGAGTCTTTGTATATCATGTAACTTACACACTCTCTCTCTCTCGCTCTCTGTCTCACTCACACACACACACACACACACAGTTGTAGCCCCCCCCCCCCCCCCCCCCCCTCAATTTTCAAAACAACCTGACAGAAATGCTGACAACAGTGCATAAGAACTTGAGGTGTCGGGCTTAATAGGTTCTTGAGACTCCTCTTCCATCATGTGAACATGCAAACTGCACTTTTCAAAGAGATTATTCAACATTTGTTATGGTTTTTTTTTAAGTTTATTTTTTTTAACATTTTTAGAATGCTGGTGGCCTGACGGGGGCCTGAGGTGGGCTGCTGCTGGGGGCCTGAGGGGCCTGAGTGGGGCTGCTGCTGGTGGCCTGAGGGGGGCCTGAGGTGGGCTGCTGCTGGGGGCCTGAGGGGCCTGAGTGGGGCTGCTGCTGGTGGCCTGAGGGGGGCCTGAGGTGGGCTGCTGCTGGGGGCCTGAGGGGGGCCTGAGGTGGGCTGCTGCTGGGGGCCTGAAGGGGGCCTGAGGTGGGCTGCTGCTGGTGGCCGGAGGGGCCTGAGGGGGGCCTGAGGTGGGCTGCTGCTGGTGGCCTGAGGGGGGCTTGAGGTGGGCTGCTGCTGGGGGCCTGAGGTGGGCTGCTACGAGGGGCCTGAGGGGCCTGAGTGGGGCTGCTGCTGGTGGCCTGAGGGGGGCCTGAGGTGGGATGCTACTGGGGGCCTGAGGGAGGCCTGAGGTAGGCTGCTGCTGGTGGCCTGAGGGGCCTGAGGGGGGCCTGAGTGGGGCTGCTGCTGGTGGCCTGAGGGGGGCCTGAGGTGGGATGCTACTGGGGGCCTGAGGGAGGCCTGAGGTGGGCTGCTGCTGGTGGCCTGAGGGGCCTGAGGGGGGCCTGAGTGGGGCTGCTGCTGGTGGCCTGAGGGGGGCCTGAGGTGGGCTGCTGGTGGGGGCCTGAGGGGGGCCTTAGGTGGGCTGCTACGAGGGGCCTGAGGGGCCTGAGTGGGGCTGCTGCTGGTGGCCTGAGGGGAGCCTGACGTGGGCTGCTGCTGGCGGCCTGAGGGGGGCCTGAGGTGGGATGCTACTAGGGGCCTGAGGGAGGCCTGAGGTGGGCTGCTGCTGGTGGCCTGAGGGGCCTGAGGGGGGCCTGAGTGGGGCTGCTGCTGGTGGCCTGAGGGGGGCCTGAGGTGGGATGCTGCTGGGGGCCTGAGGGGCCTGAGGTGGGATGCTACTAGGGGCCTGAGGGAGGCCTGAGGTAGGCTGCTGCTGGTGGCCTGAGGGGCCTGAGGGGGGCCTGAGTGGGGCTGCTGCTGGTGGCCTGAGGGGGGCCTGAGGTGGGATGCTACTGGGGGCCTGAGGGAGGCCTGAGGTGGGCTGCTGCTGGTGGCCTGAGGGGCCTGAGTGGGGCTGCTGCTGGTGGCCTGAGGGGGGCCTGAGGTGGGCTGCTGCTGGTGGCCTGAGGGGGGGCCTGAGGTGGGCTGCTGCTGGGGGCCTGAGTGGGGCTGCTGCTGGTGGCCTGAGGGGGCCTGAGGTGGGCTGCTGCTGGTGGCCTGAGGGGGCCTGAGGTGGGCTGCTGCTGGTGGCCTGAGGGGGCCTGAGGTGGGCTGCTGCTGGTGGCCTGAGTGGGGCCTGAGGTGGGGTGCTGCTGGTCGCCTGACGGGGGCCTGAAGTGGGCTGCTGCTGGTGGCCTGAGGAGCCTGAGTGGGGCTGCTGCTGGGGGCCTGAGGGGCCTGAGGTGGGCTGCTGCTGGTGGCCTGAAGGGGGCCTGAGGTGGGCTGCTGCTGGGGGCCTGAGTGGGGCCTGAGGTGGGGTGCTGCTGGTGGCCTGAGGGGGGCCTGAGGTGGGCTGCTGCTGGGGGCCTGAGGCGGGCCTGAGGTGGGCTGCTACGAGGGGCCTGAGTGGGGCTGCTGCTGGTGGCCTGAGGGGGGCCTGAGGTGGGCTGCTGCTGGTGGCCTGAGGGGGGCCTGAGGTGGGATGCTGCTGGTGGCCTGAGGGGGGCCTGAGGTGGGATGCTGCTGGTGGCCTGAGGGGCCTGAGGGGGGCCTGAGGGGCCTGAGTGGGGCTGCTGCTGGTGGCCTGAGGGGGGCCTGAGGTGGGGTGCTGCTGGTGGCCTGAGGGGGGGCCTGAGGTGGGCTGCTGCTGGTGGCCTGAGGAGCCTGAGTGGGGCTGCTGCTGGTGGCCTGAGGGGGCCTGAGGTGGGCTGCTGCTGGTGGCCTGAGGGGGGCCTGAGGTGGGATGCTGCTGGTGGCCTGAGGGGCCTGAGGGGGGCCTGAGGGGCCTGAGTGGGGCTGCTGCTGGTGGCCTGAGGGGGGCCTGAGGTGGGGTGCTGCTGGTGGCCTGAGGGGGGGGCCTGAGGTGGGCTGCTGCTGGGGGCCTGAGTGGGGCCTGAGGTGGGGTGCTGCTGGGGGCCTGACGGGGGCCTGAGTGGGGTGCTGCTGGGGGCCTGAGGAGCCTGAGTGGGGCTGCTGCTGGGGGCCTGAGGTGGGCTGCTGCTGGTGGCCTGAAGGGGGCCTGAGGTGGGCTGCTGCTGGGGGCCTGAGTGGGGCCTGAGGTGGGCTGCTGCTGGGGGCCTGAGGAGCCTGAGTGGGACTGCTGCTGGTGGCCTGAGGTGGGCCTGAGGTGGGCTGCTGCTGGTGGCCTGAGGGGGGCCTGAGGTGGGCTGCTGCTGGTGGCCTGAGGGGGGCCTGAGGTGGGCTGCTGCTGGTGGCCTGAGGGGGGCCTGAGGTTGGCTGCTACAGGGGCCTGAGGGGCCTGAGTGGGGCTGCTGCTTGTGGCCTGAAGGGGGCCTGAGGTGGGATGCTGCTGGGGGCCTGAGGGGCCTGAGTGGGGCTGCTGCTGGTGGCCTGAGGGGGGCCTGAGGTGGGGTGCTGCTGGTGGACTGAGGGGGGCCTGAGGTCGGCTGCTACTGGGGGCCTGAGGGGCCTGATTGGGGCTGATGCTGGTGGCCTGAGAGGGGCCTGAGGTGGGGTGCTGCTGGTGGCCTGAGGGGGGCCTGAGGTGGGGTGCTGCTGGTGGCCTGAGGGGTGCCTGAGGTTGGCTGCTACAGGGGCCTGAGGGGCCTGAGTGGGGCTGCTGCTTGTGGCCTGAAGGGGGCCTGAGGTGGGATGCTGCTGGGGGCCTGAGGGGCCTGAGTGGGGCTGCTGCTGGTGGCCTGAGGGGGGCCTGAGGTGGGCTGCTGCTGGTGGACTGAGGGGGGCCTGAGGTCGGCTGCTACTGGGGGCCTGAGGGGCCTGATTGGGGCTGCTGCTGGTGGCCTGAGAGGGGCCTGAGGTGGGCTGCTGCTGGTGGCCTGAGGGGGCCTGAGGTGGGCTGCTGCTGGTGGCCTGAGGGGGGGCCTGAGGTGGGCTGCTGCTGGGGGCCTGAGTGGGGCCTGAGGTGGGGTGCTGCTGGTGGCCTGACGGGGGCCTGAGGTGGGCTGCTGCTGGTGGCCTGAGGAGCCTGAGTGGGGCTGCTGCTGGGGGCCTGAGGGGCCTGAGGTGGGCTGCTGCTGGTGGCCTGAAGGGGGCCTGAGGTGGGCTGCTGCTGGGGGCCTGAGTGGGGCCTGAGGTGGGGTGCTGCTGGTGGCCTGAGGGGGGCCTGAGGTGGGCTGCTGCTGGGGGCCTGAGGCGGGCCTGAGGTGGGCTGCTACGAGGGGCCTGAGTGGGGCTGCTGCTGGTGGCCTGAGGGGGGCCTGAGGTGGGCTGCTGCTGGTGGCCTGAGGGGGGCCTGAGGTGGGATGCTGCTGGTGGCCTGAGGGGCCTGAGGGGGGCCTGAGGGGCCTGAGTGGGGCTGCTGCTGGTGGCCTGAGGGGCCTGAGGGGCCTGAGTGGGGCTGCTGCTGGTGGCCTGAGGGGGGCCTGAGGTGGGCTGCTGCTGGTGGCCTGAGGGGGGCCTGAGGTGGGCTGCTACAGGGGCCTGAGGGGCCTGAGTGGGGCTGCTGCTGGTGGCCTGATCGGGGCCTGAGGTGGGCTGCTCCTGGGGGCCTGAGGGGCCTGAGTGGGGCTGCTGCTAGTGGCCTGAGGGGGGCCTGAGGTGGGCAACTGGTTGTGGCCTGAGGGGGGCCTTGATGTGGGCTGCTCCTGGGGGCCTGAGGGGCCTGAGTGGGGCTGCTGCTAGTGGCCTGAGGGGGGCCTGAGGTGGGCAGCTGGTGGTGGCCTGAGGGGGGCCTGAGGTGGGCTGCTGCTGGTGGCCTGAGTGGGGCCTGAGGTGGGGTGCTGCTGGTGGCCTGAGGGGGGCCTGAGGTGGGCTGCTGCTGGGGGCCTGAGGGGGGCCTGAGGTGGGCTGCTACGAGGGGCCTGAGGGGGGCCTGAGGTGGGCTGCTGCTGGGGGCCTGAGGGGCCTGAGAGGGGCTGCTGCTGGGGGCCTGAGCGTCGGACGTGTTTCTTTTGCTGGGGATCTGGTTTGGGCTCATGCTGTTGGCCTGGATGGAGCTTTTGGAGGGGGCAGATGTAGGGCTCAAACCCTGGGCGCACGCGGGGCTCTCGCCGGGAACGTGGGTTGGGCTCCAGCTTCGTTCACATATTGTATTTCAGCCGGGGCCCTGGGTGGGGCTTCTGCTGGGGTCCTGGGTGGAGCTTCTGCTGGGGGTGACTGTAGAGCTCGTACCCAGGGCGCACGCGGGGCTCTTGTCGGGAACGTGCCTGGATATGGAGATATTTTGTTTCTTTATTATTCAATAAATCAAAAACGGTTTTGCAAACAAGAAAGAGAGTTGAGGCCAAAAAACATAAAGTTGCAATTAAAAAATAAAAGTTCAATCAAATAGAATAGATCTGAGAAGTAAATAATTTAAGTGGCAACCCCACCAAATTTTTTTTTTGTTTTGTTTTAGATCAAAACAGAAAAAAAGCTTTGGTTTTGAATTCAGAAGTTGTGGTTGCGAATCTGACTGAACCCAATGGACGGGGCCAACACTGGTGGAAGCGAGAAGAGCTCCCATTGGTCGTTTTGACCTCGCTCCATTGCCTGTCTCCGCGCTGTTGCTGGCTGCTTCCGCATTCGGTAAAGGCCAGTACACATTACAGGCTTTTTTCAGTCTTCCCCGATTCAGAGACCACACACTCGAAGACAACAGAGGACAGATCGCACCAGATCTTCCTCTCCTGATCTTCTCGTGTGTGGAGTCGCTGTGGAACAGACTAGAATATTCTTCATCAGAGAATCGGCTCCTCACTCTTCCAAATCTCGTGGAGCCAAACTTGACTGTGAGCGGTTTCCCTTCAGTCCTGTGTTCACATTAATCTCCACTATTAATAATAAGCGAAGAGCTCATTCCCTCGGGTCATTCATTCATCTCGGCATCGGCGTCGTTCTTTAAAGCAAAAACGTGCTTTTCAAAAAGCTGACTCAACATTTTATAATTTGAAAACATGTTGCACATGTCTGAACAAAATCTCCTGTAAATCAGAGTAAAGTGGACAGTACAGAACGAAATGAAACTCATCCTCCACCACATTTAAATCACACAGTGTGCATAGTCTCTCCTCCTCAGGAAGGCCTCTGAACCGGCCCACCTCCACTGCCAGAGGCAAAGTCCCATCAACAACTTTTCATTTAATAATTTTAGATTGCAAAGCAATTTGTTTCTTTAAACTTAGTTTAAATCACAGTCTGAAAATATTGTTGCCATTTCTTTAGCCCAAGGATACTGATTTGAACAGTCCCACCTAAAGACCTTCATGTTCAGTCTGTGCTCTGGCAGCTGAGTCAGGCGGTTCCACAGACACACCATTTCCACTTTCTGCTTCACAATGCACGGATCCCATCCCATGTCCCCCTCCAGAGCTAATTTAGTAGTGAACTTATGCAAACCAAGGAAAATCCGGATTGCCCTATTCTGAAGCACATTAAAAAAAACACTTTCCTTAAAGCCCAACACACCCGCCACATAAAACAAAATTGAACTAACCTTAGAATTAAATAATTTTGTGAATACCGAAAAAGGTCAGGTACAATTTTCAGCTTACTCACTATGGAGCCTAGAGCTCTCCCTGCAGACTCTGAGAGGAACTTAGTTCCATCTGTAAAGCTCATGGTCTCATTAAAGATCAAACCCTTATAATTTACTCCCGCATTTGATAATAATTTAGCTTATTCATGTGTTGTTGTTTTTTTTTTTTTTTTTACTTTCCACTCCAGAGAGGAACAGTATAGAAATAAGTTATAGGAGTCTGTGACAAACAAGCTACTTTTTTTAAATCACCAAATGTCTTAAATCATTTTTTTTGTCCCCAGATTGAATGGTTTAGACCAGAATAAAAACATGTCTAGCATTGATTAGGAAAAAGTTTCATTATACGTCCAAGTCCTCGGAAATTTGTTTTTCCAATATTTCCTATTCTTCCGTGATGGTTAATAATGGAGATGAATGGGGGTCGCGTGATGCAGCTGAGCTCGGAAGACGCCTGCTCAGGAGCTCCTGAGAAAAACTCGATTTTAACTTATAAATAACACCCGCTCTACTTCCAACGTCACCTGACAGGTGAAATATGGACTTGAGATCTCGTAACAAGACTCAAAGCTCGACTGTTGATCACTTTTCCTCTCGGGAAGCGGTGAGTCGTGAAGATGGCACCGACTGCAACATAACGGCGGAGGAACAAGATGAGGTGGACGGAAGCTATGCTATACTACAAGAGATAAAACGTGGTAACGAAGCACTCTCCTGAAAACTCGATGCCAAAACTTCTGAAATTAATCAGTCTATTTCAGGGCTGAAGTTGGTGATAGACGGGATGTGCACACACATTACGGAGGCGGAGGAACGCATTAGCGCGGCTGAGGATAAGCGAACAGATATGGATTCCAGTGTCCTCCGCCTGCAGAAGGAGAAGGACTTTCTCATGGAAAAAGTGGATCAACTGGAGAATCAAAGCTGACGCAGCAATCTACGCATTGTTAACCTGCAGGAGGCAGAGACGGAGCGGTCCGGTGCAGTTCTCCACAGACTGGATTCCCTCTGTGCTGAGAAAAGAGCACTTTCCCGAGCCGCTGATTATCGAACGGGCGCACCGGTCCCCGACCTTCCGCTCCCCGGCAGAGAAACGGCCCAGAACCATTCTTATCTGCCTGCTCAAGTATCAGGATCGGGAGAGAATTCTCCGAATAGCCGCTAATGGTGCGTTCACACCGGACGCGTCGCAAGCGTCGTGAGCGGTGCTTTTCTATGCAAAGTCTAGGTGGACGAGCGTCGTGGAGCGGCGGGCGGCGGGGCGGCGCATCAGGAGCGTCATGAGCGTCGCTTTTCGAGCGTCGACGCCCACGACGCTCGTCCCCGGCGTCAGGAGCGTCGTGAGCGTCGCTTTTTGAGAGTTGGGAAAACTGAACTTTCGACGCGCTGCCGCTGAGCGTCAACCAATCAGAGACGATCCCTCCGGTGCTACGTCACTACGAGTGATCCGAGCACCGATGCGGGCCGGCCAGTGTTGCTAACTTGACGACTTTCTCGCTAAATCTGGCGACTTTCCAAAGCCTCTTGGCGACGTTTTTTTGTCAAAAGCAACTAGCGACAAATCTAGCAACCTTCTCTGGTGCTCTGGAGACGTGACAGGACGTCTCGTTGCTGTCGTCAATGAGCAGCGGGTGCTGCGTGAGCCCCTCCCCCGTCCCAAAGCGCTCACAAGCGGTCAGTCTCAGCAGCGCTCCCCGCTGCAGTCAGAGCAGAGAGGAGCAGAGCAGCCAATAGCGACTTTTCCGACGACGACGCGGTCTAGCTTTATTTAACAAATAAAGCCAAGCCGCTCTCCTGATGCGATCCGCCATAGCTGGAAACAGAAATCAGCCTCCCGCGCGCCAATTAACTGACGTGCGTCATGAGCGTAGCGAGCATCGCGAGCTTTGTGACCACCCGGTGTCAAGCGTCGTGTTTGAAGCGTCACAAGCGTCAGCTTCGAGGCGTCCCAAGCGTCGACGACGCCCGCGACGCGTCCGGTGTGAATGCACCATAAGATCTCCAGAGAAAGAAGATCATCCACATTGGAAGCGTGGTGATGTTGGACTGGAAAATAATTTGTCGCCCAAAACACCTCTGAAACGGACTGGACTCATACCCATGTCACTGGACAATAAGACCCTTGAAATCTGGCACCAGAAAGGAGTCCGCTATCTGGAGGACTGTTATGAGAATGGATCTCTTATGTCTTTTGAGGACCTGAGGAGGAAGATCTGTCCAGCAGAAACTTCTTCTGTTACTTACAGTTAAGATCCTTTCTTAAAACTGCTCTTGGACATCAGATGACTCTGCCTACACTCAGTGAGCTGGAGAGACGACTTCATGAGGGCAACGCACCTCGTCTTATTTTAAAAGTGTACTCTCTCCTGATGGAGGATACTCCAAAACCAGGTCTCCATAAGTCAAGGGAGAGATGGCAGTCAGACTTGAATATGTCAATTCGTCCAGAGTTCTGGTCTGACTTATGTCAAAAAAGTTTAACTACCACAATTAATTCCAGATACAGGCTGACCAACGATAACTTTCTCCATCAAACCTACATCACGCCAGAGAAGCTGCATAAATATAAACCTGAGATATCCAGCTTGTGCTTTAGATGTGGTCTTGAAGAGGGCTCCTTCCTGCACTGCACATGGTCTTCCACTAAACTTAATACATTCTGGCATGATTTCTCAGACATTAGAACAAGACTCAAAGGAGTACATCTCTCATCAGGTTCTCAAATGTGCTTGTCAAGGGATTTAACAAATATTGAAGCTCATTTGAGAAGAACTCAAAAGAAGTTTCTTGCTTTGGCCTTATGTGTTGCCAGGAAGTGCATAGCCAAGTCCGATTCCATGTTTCCATGATTGATTGAACAACAAAGAAACTAAATTATCTCCATACCTGGGGCCCCAGCGGGTGGGGTTTCTGCTGGGTGCCTGGGTGGGGCTCCTGCTGGAGGCTTGCAGGAAGCTCCTGCAGGGGGCGTAGGTGGCGCTCCAGTCGGGGGTGAGAGTGTGGCTCAAACCCCGGCCGCACGCGGGACTTCCGGTGGTTATGCGCCTGGGACCCCAGTTGGGGGCACGTCTGAGGCTCTCTTTGACGCCCACTTGGTGCAAGTTGGTTCATCTTGGATGACTGCGGTAAAAACATCGTTTCAGAACATGTTGCTTTCACAAATGTCCAATATACACCTGTCTCACACACACACATCTGCTAAATCTAACAATATGAGCAAAATGAAACATTAAAAGCCAGTAAAGTTGTTGTGGAGCGCTGCCAATTCAGAAAACCTTGGTTTTGTTATTTATTTCCAGTAATAATGTGAAATATTGACTTGAAAACAAGGGTTCTTACATTTCTCAGTGAGCGGTTGGTTCTCTTGATGGTTTGTCCTCCGCCAATCGCCCTGGAAAACTTGAAATAGCCGAGAACTGGAAACCAAAAGCTCGTTCAGCATCTACAAGGGTAGTTTTTTAAAGTTTAGATCCTAAAGGTCGACAGCAAGAGCTTGTATGTCTGCACTGGACGACGAAAATTTTTAAAATGAAACCCAGTTCAAACTGGCTGCAGACTTGAATGGATCAAAGAGTTGCTATGGAAACGGAGTCGGACTCTGGTCACATGACCTGGAATCGAGTCTGACTCGGTTCATGAATTTGATGATTCTCGAGTTGACGAACTTTGACTTGGACTTGAGTCGAGATGCTTTCCCCCAAACGCAGATTGAAAAAGAAAAGTATGTGAACGTGTGTGTGTATGTGATGTGCGCGTGCATGCACGATACGATTAATGCACTGAAAGTCTGCAATAAAGTGTTTTATTCAGTCCAGCATGTACCTGACATTGACTGAGCATTAACCCCACCGCCCGACCCGGGCTCCGGTCGGCCCGCGGAGTGACGGCGGGGCGGGACGCAGCGCGGATCGGTCCGGTTCCGAGCTCACGTTCCGGGGTCAGGCCGAGCCGAGGAACCCCGCGCCGCACCGCCTCCCCGCCTGCTGCCCCGGCGACGGCCGTGAGAGAGTCTCCAGCAGACGAGGTGAGGAACCGGGGGCTGCAGCCGGAGATGGAGGCTGTGGACTCTGGTCCTCGTTCTTCCAGCGGAGCAGCTGAGAGCAGCGGCGGTCCGAGCTGATTTAGCGTCCCGGGCTGGAGCTGCTTTGAGGGGTGGGTGGGGAGGGCGGGGTGGCTATGGCTGTGGGACTTTTAATTCTAAGAAAAAAATAAGTTAATTATGCTTTAAAATGACCATGAAAGCACCCAAAACCTTTATTTGGAATTAACCTGCCAGTTTATTCTAATTAATGAGCTTCTTTAATATGTCTCATATGTAAACTCGTCAGGACTTCATTCTGCTCATTCTGCACAGGCTTGTTCCCTCCAGACATTTATTTAACCAGAGCCTCAGTAGAAATATATCATGAAAAGAGTGGATGGACTGAAGCATATCTATGCAGACATATTATACAGATGTAGCATCAAAGTTAACGGAGACAGAAAGAGAAAAAGCTCCAGCACCAGGATCTGTTTACTTCCTGTCCTGAGGCTCCTCTCTATTTTTTTAATTCTTTTTTTCAAATGCAACCATTTAGAGCAACAGGAACCATGATTATTTCTGATTACATTTCTGTGTATGCAGGTTGAACCGACGGCATGGATGAGTCATTGTGTTTCATGTATCTCCACACACACACACACACACACGCTCAGTCTCGTATTTCTATCCTTGTGGGGACCTTCCATTGACTCCCATTCATGTCTAGCCCCTAACCCTGACCCTTACCCTAACCCTAACCCACACCACAACAAAGCCTAACCCTAAAGAAATGTTTTTGCACTTTTACTTTTTTCAGTAACAACAACATGGTCAAGAAAACACTGTTTCTCCTACTTAGGACCGGAAAAAGGTCCCCACAAGGCACGTCGTTCCACGTTTTGCTATCCTTGTGGGGACATTTGGCCCCAACAAGGATAGAAATACGAGAAAACACACACACACACACACACACACACACACACACTGTCAGTCTATTGATAACCTCTCCTCCTCTGAATCACTACCAGTGTTTGTTGTTGTTGGTTTTTTTTTTGGTCTTGTAATTTCTCTTTCTCATGAGAAATTGTGCATTACAGGTCTTTATCCCATTTTTCCATAGATCAGGAGTATTCTGTGTGTTTCTCTTCCCCTTTAACATCTACTTCTAATAACAATATGCAGTTTCTTGAGAAAGTTAACTTTTATGTATTTCATCAAACATATATGTCAGTGTAAGTTGCAACTTTGGTTGGCAGAAAGAAATAACCACAATCCAATAATCAACATAGGGCAGTGTGAAGATTCTCATCAATATCTGTGTGCATTTGTCCAGGTGAAGCTCTTGAAATGCCTCTGCTGTGTGAAAAGGAGTCATTGGTAGATACCATTCAACCGGACTGCAGCCTTCAAACTGATGTTGACATGAAATTCTGAAATTCTGTAGTTTTCACATCAGGCCACAAGTCAGCGCTGTTTGTTTTAGTAATGACACCTCACACACACATGCATGCAGAAAACAACACACATTAACAGTGACAAGAACACAGATTTTTAGCCACCACTGTCCATATAGTCCGTCTCCTCGCGCATGTGCAATAATTACGGCAGCCATTCACAGCCTTGGGGTCCTTACCCCACTTGGGGACCAGAAGTGATTTCTTAGGGGAGCCAAATAATTTTGGAAAACTAAGTGCGCATAATTAATTTTGAATTACATTATTTTGGATAGGAAGCATTTTTTAAAGTGTAAGATAGCTGTCAATTAGAATTTGTATGCAGAAACGCATCTGTGCAAAGCCTGAAAGGCATTCCACTGCTTTCCTCCAATAAACCCAATGACGAGGCCAATCAGTGACTGTGTGAACGCTGCCACTGTCAAACTGATGGCTGAAAGGCACCATAACTAAGAAATTTACTCTTCCCATTTTTCACACGTCATCGAAGAAACATTCCCTTTCAATAATCTGTTGTCTCCATCAACAAATGTCTTCATCAAGTTTCTTTTCTTTCAGAAGTTTCAGTTTCAGGACAGAATAACTCCGATGGGCGGGGCTGGACTGTCACACTTCTGGGTTCCAGAGCCAATCATTCCGGTATGTGAGTTCCTGAGGTTGCCAAATAAGCAGTGCAGCAATCCATATTTTCTGACTGCGCGCTACAATGGTGAAGCACCTGAACTCTCTAAACTCAAACTGTCAACCTGCACGACGCCCTCCAGAGAGGAGGAGGGGGAGGAGTTATATGTAGTATGTAGGAGTACATTATATGACATAATATTACTTATTAGCATACTTGCAAATCTACTGAGCCACAATCAAATTGAATTTTATGAGCAATTTGTGCCGAAATAGCTCATTTGGGAGAGCGTTAGACTGAAATTCTGAAGGTCCCTGGTTCAGTCCTGGGTTTTTGCAGGCTATAAGAACTTTGCAGTCATAGGGTACATCAGGTCTCTAAACTGTCTCTTTCCTGCTGTGAAAGAACAATGGAACACTTCCCACTTTTTAGCGTTTCTGCCATTGCCGTGTAAATGTTTCTGGAATGAAAACACAAAAATTGGAGGAAATATACAGCCGAAATGAGCGATTTTGCAGAGATTATGTCCCGCACTGAAGCTCCATTGCCGTGGCCCCCGCTCAGTGCGGCGACATCGGTTGGATCTAAATAACTTCTGAAGGACTCCGAGCTGCACCATGTTTGTCTGAGTGAGTATATGAGCATGCACACACCGAGAAATAAGGTCCAGGTGTCAAAAAACCGGAGTTGCCCTTTAAACCTAATCTGTTGCCAATGCCCTGCCCTGTTCAGGGTCAAAGGGCAAATCCCACTGAAATAACAACATGAGGGTAGTACGCATGGTTTACAGCCCATCAGGCCAAACACAGAGAGGCTCTCAGCTACAGGCAACTAAGAGTTGCTGATTAACCTTAAATGCATGCTTATTGAAAAAGGTATAATTTTGCATATACTGACCATTGTAAAGAAATTTACCATTCTGTATTAGGCTTCAGCGATTTCATTAGCTCCAGTAATGCCTCATTTCTACTTAGCACTGGGGTATGGAAAAGCATCACCAGGCACATCTGTTGCCTGTGTCCACTGTAGAGAGTACAGTTAGAATGTAGGCAGAGAACGAAAAAGGTCCGTGCACAGAGTAATCATGTGTGCGCAGTAGTAGTATTACTACTATGAGATATTTACGCGTTTAAACGAGTTTTATGGAATCTGATTATGTCAATCTAACAGGAAATCAAACTAACAAACGCCATGCTTTTATTTTGAAGGCTCGTTGAAGGCTTTTACTTCCTTTTTTTAATTTTCATTGTGCACGTTGGATAAGGGGAAAGCGGCCGCTTGGCGCCGCTGTGTTGTGCAGCATTGAAATTCACTTCATACGCCAGTGAAATAGGAAATACCCCCGAAAACGAGTGTTTTCTTTGTGCAGTGTGAGCAACGACAATGAATTATACTTCATGCACGGACCCCGTAACTTTGGCATCCTTACTTTACGCTCCAATTAAATGTTCAACTGCACCCTACACAGGAAATCCCATTGTTAGCGGGGCTTTAAAAATGTGTTCCCCGTTTAGACGCCATTTTGGTTTTCATGGCTTTTCTCTCTCTGTTCCTTTAGCTTGCCATCATGGCTTTTCCCCTTCTCTTAGAGATGGGGTCTTTATGACATGGACTCGGAAGGGGATTAAATCAATGAAAGACCTGTATATAAACAACACGTTTGCCTCCTTTCAGCAATTCTCCGAGAAGTGCTGTCTGCCGCACAGTCATTTTTTTTCGTTATTTACAGGTACGCAGTTTTGTTCGTAGTGTGTTCACAACTTTTCCAGATTCTCCTGGCGATTCCCCTTGTGGCGTGTTTTTACAACCTCTTCCTTCGTTGAAAGGTGCTATTTCTAATACATATAATCAAATTACTTTGATTCGTCCGCAGGCTGTTGATACGATCAGGGGACTCTGGGAGGAGGATTTGGGACAAAGCATATCAGAAGAACTCTGGTCACAAATCTTGTTGTTGGTACACAAATCATCTATTTGTGCCAGACACAGCTTAGTCCAGTGTAAATTACTGCATCGCATCTATTATACCAAAGCTCGTCTGGCCAAAATTTATTCCAACACCTCACCTAATTGTGACAGATGTAATTATCCATCGGCAAATCTTATTCACACATTTTGGCTTTGTCCAGAACTCTGACTTTTGGACCAGGGTTTTCTCAATACTGTCAGATGTAGTTGGTCAAACAGGAACCCCAAATCCCCTGAGTGCTTTGTTTGGTATCACATCTTCAGCTGTCCCTTTCCTCCTCTCAGAAAACTTCAATAGCATTTATGACTTTGTTTGCACGCCGAGTAATATTGATAAAGTGGAAATCTCCTCATCCGCCTTCTCATGTTCATTGGTTGTGTGACCTCCTTTATTTTCTTAAATTGGAGAAAATTCGTTTTATTTTGAAAGATTCCTCTGATAATTTCAGCAAAGTGTGGAACCCTTTATTTCATGCTTTGAAAAAAAAATTGATTTTCCTGGCATTCTGGACTAGCTGGCAACTATATTACTATCTATTCTTATCTGCAAGATTTTGAGGACTGTTGAGCACCCCCCCCCCCCCCACACACACACACACACACACATCGTACAAAGTTTTTTGTGTGTTTTTTGTTTTTGTTTGTTTGTTTGTCTTTTTTGGTCCTTACTCATTTAATTATTTAACTCGTATCTGTTTTTAATGTTATCCATCATCTTATTCCTACTTCCATTTCTGAAATGTAACTTTTATATATCTGTATGTGTGTGTATGCATGTCAAAGGGGTGCTTGGTGTTTTTTTCTTTCTTTCTTTGAAATTCAAGAAAATATATTGTATTATCATATTGTTACATTTTGTATCTTTTTGTGAAAATGAATAAAGTTTTGAAAAAAAAAAGAAAATAAGGCCCGTGGGCCAACACCACTCCTATCCGGGCCGCGACAAACCACAGCAGTGAGATCCGAGCTCAGATATTAGTGATACTTCCATGAAAGATTCACTTCAGTTCAGCATTCAGTACCACTCAGTAATTTCTCGGCGGTTTTACATGAGCAAGGAAAGAGATCGTGGAAAAAACTCCTTTTTAAATGGAAGAAACCTTTGCAAAAATAACAAACTGGCATTCAATTCAAAGCACTGCTGTCAGGGTGCATTTTTAAAAACATATATATAATGCAACAGCTGCAGTTTTTTTTTTTTTTTGGACATTTCACTGTATTTTGTACCACATGGTATCATTTCAATTAAAATTAAAATTTGCAAGAAAGCAGACATTTTCGTGACATATGCCCTGTGCTACATAGAAAAACTGTTTAAATTTCACTGGTTCAGCCCATGGAGATGGAACTGGGCTGCATGTGGCCCCTGAACTAGATTGAGTTTGACACCCCTCAGTTAGACGAGTGTAGAATTTCCACAACAGTTTCTTTGTGTTACTTTCAATTTTAGGTGTTGATTAACTTGCAGTATGCCACAGTTTACAGTTTATCCTCAAACCCTTTTTGTCTCCATGCACTGCCAATGGGAACCTGGTCATTTCAGAAAGTGGCATTTCCCAGGTCGGAGTACTCAAATGGCAACAATAAGGAGGTTTCACCCAACTTATGGAAGAACTGAGGTTTATAAGCAGTATATTTGATCGTAGTTGGTGGCTAGTGAAGTCTGCTTATTTTCACATTTGTCAAGGCTGTCTCTTCCTGAACTCATTCAGTCCTCTTGACCTGTAACTGTGATGAATTTACAGCTTCCAGTAAACATTATCTCCATAAAACTTGAATGTTTAAGAGATTACAGCTGTTGAATTGCTGCTTCTTCTTTCTGCCATCAGATCATGGCTTTAGAGCGTTTTCCTCCCACTAACTGACGTAGCTTCCTCTGAACTCAGTGATTCAGTAAAAAGTTACTGTTTTATTTTCATTATCTAGTAAACTCACCGAAATACACTTTTGTTTAGTTGTGTAGTAACTTCCACATCACTGACTATAATAAAGGTTTCATACTGAATCCTTCTCGGCTGCTGTTTTTCCACTTTTTATTGTTTCATTGTGCATTTTTTATTGTCACGTTTTACCATACAGATTAGAGACCTCAATGATAAATAATACGAGTTGTTCATAAAATATGACCTACAAAATTTTATGTGAGGATTATTCACTTCAATGCACGTTGAATGAAAACATTGTGCAAGCACTTAATAAGTAAACCACTTGGATTATTTGTTCACTTTTATGATCAAGCATTCTTAAAGTGGAGCAGAAGGCTCTCAGGTCATGTGATGCATTGTGTGTCTGCATAATGAGCAGACAGTATCTTGTTTCCCAAGAACTGTGATTTTATTTCAATTTTCAGTCCGAGTCAGGAGAAGAGTCTCTTATTAAAAAACATTCTCACATTTTGAGTCACAAAGCACAAGTCTAATTTAAATTAAGGTTTTCCTGTAGATTTATTTGGGTGTCAGACACACACTGCCTCTTTTAGTTGAAGGTTTTGGGCCGGTTAATTAACTAGGCTGGTCAGTTTTATGACGTCCTCGCGTTCAAGTTACATCTCTAAACCACAATACAAAGAAATCCGACCACATAAAAATTTGGTTTTGCAAGAATAAAGACTTTTTCATCCTGTATACTCTGCATCACACCAACGATTGTTCTGTATGCCCATGAACTTAAATGAGTTGACACTCCTGATTCAGAGGGATCGAGCAGGGGAGGAGATGGATGGATGGATTTTCTCATGCAAGAAGGTTGTTTTCTCTGAATCATTTGCTGATCCATTCATCTTTTATGCCGCTTTATCCAGTTCAGGTTTGCAGGGCACTGAAACCAATCCCAACTAACAATGGCTGAAGGCAGGAACACCCTCGACAGATCTCCAGTCTGTCACAGAGCAAACACTGAGAGACCGAAAGCTACTCACATTCACACCGAGCAGCAATTTAGACACACCAGTGAGCTCTAAGTGGATGTTCTTGGCCTGTGGGAGTTGAACCAGAGTACCCTCGAGCAGCGGTTCCTGAGCGTTTCCTTAGTTGACCCCACCCTGACCACAGCCTGAACAATGAAAAACACAGTGAAGGAACCTCATTAGATACTAAATGTGAAATACAGTTTGTTTGTTATATTCTGTAAGAAACACTTTGATTTTCTCTGAGGATAAACTCTTTGGGTTTACGCAGTTTGGTGGACTGGAACTGTTTCTGCTCTCAGTTGCAAACTCTCAGTTTTTTAACCACAAAAGATGTATTTAACTCTAATTTTGTCAATTTCTTTCCATAAGTCATATTCCTTGTAAATATTTTCATACTCCCTCTTTATCTCTTTGATGGATTCGTCTTTCTTTGACGCTTTTCTATTTCTTCTCCCTGCACCATGAAAGAGACGATGATCATGTCCAAAACGCCCGTGACTAATATCTTAAAACTTTAAAATAGTTCCTTCTCTTTTTAAAATAAATAATCCCCATTATGTAATCTAACAATTAAATTAATTTAACAGGTTACCTTGATTAAGAGCCTAGACCTCCATCAGCTGTACAGTAAATGATGGGTTAAAGGTGGAGAGGAGCAGTACAGCATGCAAAGAAGTGGAATTCTAAACATAAATAATTTCCCTCTGGGAAAGTATTTCTATTCTATTCTATTCTATTCTATTCTATTCTATTCTGAGCTTGAGCACTGTTTATTCCGCCCGCCCCTGAACGCACCGCACCGCGCGCCCCACCCCCGCCTCTCGCGCTCAGGTAGGAAAACTTCCCAGTCAGTCAGTGTCACCTGTGCGGGGACGCAGGTAAGCAGCTCCAGCAGCGGAGCCCCACCGCCGCGGCCATGGCAGACTCTCAGCTCATGTGCATGGAGGACGGCCACATCGGGCCGAAGGTCCCGGAGAGCCGCCCGGAGTTCTACTACAGCGAGGAGCAGCGCGCGGCCGTCGAGCAGCTGCTGCTGAAGGGAGACGGAGCCTTCAAGATGCGCCTGAAAGACGACAACATGAAGGACTTCCTGTCCGCGCGGGAGGTCAAGCTCCTGGTCAGCACGTTCAAGAGGTACGACCCGGACGGGGAGGACGGCGGCGGCAGAGCGCGTTCCCCCGGGTCGGAGGAGGAGGAGGAGGAGGAGAAGGAGAAGGGGAAGGCGGCGGAGGGGGACGCCGACTCCGGGATCCCCTCCACCTACTGGCCCCAGATGTCCGACACCGAGGTGCCGCCGCTGGACATCGGCTGGCCCAGCGGCTCCGTGTTCAAGGGGGTGACCCGGGTGGCCGTGCACACCCACCCGCCCAAAGACAACGGGCCGCACATCAAGGAGGTGGTCCGGAAACTCATCCAGGAGGCCGCCAAGGTGAGGCAGCCCGTGTCCACTGATGGGCCTGTTTTTCCGCTTATTTACTCACTTTTCAAATTTATTTATAGCCTTATTATACCTAATTAAATGATTTAACTTTGTATAATTGTATTGATTTATTTATTTTATAAACTTCTCTAGAACCATACGAGTATGAAACAATACAAACATGCAAAAAAAAAATTCCACTGATGAATTTATCTATCATATCAATATGTACGAAATAAATATATCTCTACCCAACGTACACACCCATAAAATACACATATATATCCATCTTAACATGAGTGAAAGGGGGTATCGAAATTAAGTGGATATATAGGATAAAAAGTAAAACTTACTTAATTCTACCCCTTCTTCAATATTCAATCATCACATTTTTGAATCATCCTGTTTCCGGATTCTTTATAATAAATGTTATCATTTTACAGTGCTTCTATAACCAAAATGATAAAGCTCTCTTTTGCCACTGTTATTACAGCAATGCAGTGAATAAATAGCAAAAAATTCATATTACTTGGATAAAGTCATTATAGAGCATTTTGTCTGTATTAGAAGTTTGACCTGATATTCTTGTTTTATTCAAACACCCCCCCCCCCCCCCCCCCCCCACACACACACACACACACACACACACACACACACACAAGAAAAAAGAAAAAATGAAACCCATATTTTATGGCACATGAAGGTTTTCACGCTTTACGTTCAGTGTTTCTCAAAGCTTTTCTCTCACGCTCATCTCGAGTTTATTGAAATCGTGAAATACTCAACATTCAGATGAGTTTGACAGGGAAGTACACATGACTTTTCAAAACGACAGGTGAGAACAGTTTGTGATAAGAGGAGGAGGCTGCACTCAGAGATCAGGTGTGAACGTGTTGACACAGTTTCATTATCTGTCGTCTTGAACTGGAAACTGCTTTTATGACGTCTTCTGTTCCAGTATGTTCTTAATACGTGCACACTGTATTAGGGCCTCATAAAATAGCATGATTGTCATAGATATATTGACTTCGGCAGTGAGGAACTGCTCATAAATTAAGCCTTCTCTGTGCGTTTGCGCTTGTTGTCAACATATTTGGCCAGTCCCGCTCTGGATTGTGTCGACTGCAGATGTATTTGAGTTAATTTTTTTTAACATCACATGATCTGGCTACAAACCAAAAGAACGTAGATAGAATGCCAGGTCACGAGTTGGTGTTGATTGTTTTTATGCACGCACACGCGCGCGCGCGCACACACACACACACGCACACAGAGAGCATTATGCTGTAAACACTAATAGTAGTGAGTGCACTGATATTCCTTTAGCCAGGCGATGGAGTTTTATTCATATTCCTGGTGACTCTCAACTATAAAACGACCAAGTCTCAGGAGAATAAGGATTTCCTCTGCTCATGAGGAGAAGTATTAACTGTGTGCATGAGCGATCAGTGTTTCTGAAAACATTTGTTTTCCCCAGTTTCCATGGAGCTGGAACCAGAGTGTTTTAAAAAGTTTCACCTCTGGAGCTGTTTTCAAACATCTGCGTTTTCAGTGACTCCGAGCGCCGCTGTCACGTTAACAGACGCCCAAAATGCGTCAAAAGTTTTACAGTTTCTCTTGAAAACATGGATCGTGTTGGTGTGTTTGTGTGTTGGAAGGTGACGGGGAAATGTTCGGTCGTATCCTGAACCGACTCTGAATGCAGCTCAGAAAACCACTGATGAGAGGCTAAAGATAACCGATACCCCCAAGAACCCAAACGGTTCGGTGAAGCTGAATACGTCTCTGTTGACACTTGGTTGAATTCCTGTGACAGCTGGTGTTCGGGGTCTCGCCTCACTGTCAGTGTGTGGCTTCATGTAGATTTTCTCTTTACTGTTTCTGAGGAGAAGCCGCTTCATTCGCAGAGCGGACGCTGGTGTTCAGTTACTTCCAGCCCTGTCACAGAGTGCTGCGCGGGATTCTGTTGGTCCACACAGTGGCTGGACAGAGTGACCGATCAGTCGATGCCTGCCCACAGAGGAGCTGAGGGTCTGGAGCGGCTCGGTTTATATGAGCTGCCAGTCGTAGAGTTTGCTCACAGCCGGCCGGAGCCCAGCTGACTCAACTGTTCCTGCTGGCGGCGCCCGGCTCCACTGGCCTCACCCCGCCTCATTGCTCCTCTAAATCTGGGTCAGAGTGTGTGTCTCGTTATTACTCTGGGTTATCATACTCACACTGCTCCTCTCAGTCACCTGTAGTTTTCCGACACAATCCCTCGATTCCTTCGCTTCCCACTCATCTGTGTGTTTACGGCTTCGTTCCTTTACTCTTAGCATTGCTTCCTTTCTTGTTTGCTTACATTCTGTTATTCCCCTGATTACTTCCATACTGTTTGGTATTTATAGTGTTCAGACAACGCACCTGGTCCACAACAGAGTCATGTTTCCATTCTATCATTTGCTCGTGATGAGGAAAATGGGATTTACCACAAGTACATCACTTCCTGCTGGTTCCGCCCTCTCATTATGACCTCAAGATAAGGTCATCTGTGTACTTTGTTCACTCATTTCCCGGCATTTTCCATGACTAATCAGTCACAAATATGAGTTTGGAGAGTGTTTCCTGAAGTGTCTGGTCACAGACGACAAGCAGCAGGAGGCTGGCCTCATTTAGGACGAGCAGAATGCAGCAAACTCACCTGTCATAAGCCTGATTTATACTACGCAAAGGATACTCGGTGTGTTGCCGTGAACCGAATTGTGGTTACAGGGTTTCCCCAACACTTCGCTCTGTAGTGGACATGGCTTTAGTTTGCTGGCTTTCCCCTGAGTAAAAACATCACTGTTGCTGTTTAAACCTACGGTTTTATACCGATGCCTTCAGTGCTTGAAAACAGAGTCTGCCTCTCTGCAGACAGATCTGACATTTCGTGTCCTCATGGTGAGAATCCCGTTCTGAGTCAGCCGTCCACAGATCTCAGCTTGTAACTGTGTTGTTCTCCTCACTGGCTCACTCAGCATTTTTCCTGAGTGAGACACGAGCGTGGAAACAGCGGACCTTTTCTCCCTTACAGAGGAACATTTGTTACAAATTTACAAGACTTCTTTTTTTCTCTCTCTCTCTCTCCGTGTGGCTTTGGCACAGTGGCTGGTCGTGCAGTAATACAACTCTGCTAAACCTCCTACTCTTGGCTCTCTGCATGTCCCAACATGTCAAGTGTCCCACTAAACGTGGCCTAATAAGCCTCCCCGCCTTCCTCCTCTCTGAGCTCTATTGTTGTTTTAAAGGCTGTCAGATTAGTTGCGTCTTAATGCTTTAGATCTGATGTGTTTTCTCCTAAACTCTGTGTAAACACACTCGCCATGTGGCTTAATGAGACGCTCGTGCTTATTTTAAGTACCCAGAGTCTTTTGTGTGGCACAATGAGGTTGAACTTTCCAAATGACATTTACACCATTAACCATTCGTGATGACAGAAAGAGAGAAAGATATTCCTTAAAAAAGTACTGTTCAATTCTTAGGCCCTCGTTTACATTTTTGCATTTTGGTTTCAGAAAAGTTTTACGTTGACGCGGCAGGGTTTTGAAAACTGTGTTTTTTACCGTTGTTGTTATTGTCCATCCACTGGCACAGAAGAACTGTTTACTACGGTCGTGGTGTAAGTGAGCAGTAGCGGCGTTTCAGAAAAGTACTCCCGTTTCCACAAAGACAGTGTTTTCAAACGGTTCCACCTTTGGATTTGGAAAAATTACGTTTTCAGTGACTTATTTTAAAATTACACATGTTGCCCTGATGCCTTGTCTTCTTTCTTACTCCGATGGGAAGTAAAACCTGTTTCTTTGTTGCTTTTCTCGGCTATTTTTCGTGGGAACTTCCTGGTAATTTCTTTTTCAACTAAACAGATAGTTTGTTTAAGACTTGTCAAAGTAAAAGCACTTAGAAAACGGTCTGAATTGTTTACTAAGATCATCTGAGGCCTTCAGTCACTGTCTCCAACCACCTCATTGGATTTTCAGGAGACGCGTTGCAACGTGCAGGAACTGTTGAGGTTGAGGTTTTGCGTCCCGACGCAGTGAGATCAGACGCTGTGTGTCAGATTAACGTCCAGCAGAATTCATCTGCCAGTGACTGCAGATAAGACTGTTGATTTACATCTCTGGCTCCGCTGCTGGCTGCTTTCTGCAACATTCATACAGTTAGATGTATGTGCACACCACAGCGGCCAAGTCAGTCTGGTAACGGCTGGGGATCTTTCAGTCCAAATTTCCAAATTAAAGTTAATAGTAACTCATTTGCACAATTAAAAACTAATTTTTCATAACGGTGTCTTTTATTATAAGAGGACAGTTAAAGCATTTTGAGACTCAAGAGGCTGTATAGCTGAGGCTGTTTAGAGTCATGTAAAGGTTCAACAAAGCATTTTAAAGTTCGGTTCATATGATGTTTGCAGTGAAAATGCATTGTTTTTGATTTTTTCTGCATTTTCATCCCAGAGAAGTTTCATGTTCAGACAGCAACGTTTTCAAAATTTATGCAAAAATGACGTAAATGCTGAAAACCATGTAGCTGGCATGCCACGCCATGAGCTGATGCTGTTGGTTGTTTTTATAATGAAACCACGTAAACAGAGAACAATACGCCGTCAGCACTAAAGGTACGATAAATAAGAAATTTACTATAAAAACAATAAAAATCATTCCCGTTTTTCACCTGTCATTGAAGAAACATTCCTTTTATACAATCTGTTGTCTCCAGCAACAATGTATTGCTCAAGTTTTTTTTCTTTCAAAATGAGAGTTTTGTGATGGAACAGCTCCAGTGGGCGGGCCTAGACTGTCTCACTTCCGGGTTCCAGAGCCAATCATATGTGAGTTCCTGAGGTTGCCAAACAAGCAGGACAGCAATCCCTATTTCATGACCGTGCCGTCGGCGAGCCGGCCATACACGTCCACGTCGCGTAACGTGACGTAGCATTACTTATTAAACCTTTAACAATGACGAGTACGAGTACACAAACAACCGAATAAATGGACGATGAGCTTGGATTGCGGTTATGGGTGGGCAATAACAGCGTGTCAGAAATGTTGGTTTCCTCCCCCATTTACATGGAGCATTTTTATAACATTCATCCTTGAAAACAGTTCTCAGAAAGATCTGTTTTCAGTGGCTCCAGCACCATTGTGATATCAACAGGGCCTGAAACTGTCCTGTGTTGCTTAAACACTCGACCGCTGACTCCAGAGGAATTCCAAGTGTAAACCTTCGCTAATCCCACAGCTTCAACAGCGACCAAGCAAAGGCTGTGTGGGAGAGACGTGTTTGAATTCCCCAAGGGATTTCCTTTTGTGTCACAAACACTTTATCAGCGCCTTCCAGAATAAAGCAGAGGGATAATAGAGTGACTGTTTCCACCACTGAATGACCTGCAGCTGAGGCTCTCTCTCTGGAGGTTCGAGTCCAAGCAGCGGGCCAAGTGATTCACTTCGACGGATTAGCCCCACTTTGTACTTTCTCTATTAGCTCTCTGCGAGACGGCGCGTCTCTAAGTACTGCTTTGATTTTTTTATTGTTTCCCTTTAGAAGGGTTGAATGGAGAAGAACCAGGAAGTAGAATCTTGTTGGATCACTTTCAGATTTGCACACAAGTTAAGACTCACTCAAATGTCAGCTGATCAAGTTTCTGGAGTCAAGAATCAACCTAATTAAATGAATCCATCCATCAAAGGCTCATTTATTTGTTACGGCTGTTGAATTGTCCAATGTGCAATGACTGACTGCTTCTGCCTCGTTTCTGAATATAACTTCAGATCTTCATGTCTGACAGTTATTCAGTGTGATGGTGTTTTTGACAGGACTTCATGCGACATGGCAATGAACCTCATCACAACCTGTCAACGGTGGCATGATGGGAATGTCAGGATTAAACATTACTGAAACACCTTCAGGGTATTTCCGTCACATTTATTTCATCCACAGACTGTCAGCTGATTTAGCCCCATTTAGTTCAGGTTAAACCACGTTTCAGAAAAGTTTGAACATTTTGAAAACGATGTGTTTTTACTCAGAAACCATGCAGTTAGCATGTTGGGCCACCACTTGGCACTGCTGGTTGTTTTTGTAATCATTACCAGGTGACTCTTAACGGTAAAAATTTCCGGGTTGGCAGCTTTCTGTGCCAGCCTGTAGCGAATGTGTTCCTGAGAAATCCATTGTGTTCTATTTGTTGGCACAGAATTAATCCAGGTCTTGTGCAGTAAATAGACAAGCCTGCACTCTACAGTGGCTATGTGGCATTTTAAAAACAGAAGCTTTGGTTTTCTCTTGTAGGTTATCGCCATAGTGATGGACCTGCTCACGGACGTCCACATCCTGCAGGACCTGATGGATGCGTCTTGGCGACGTTCCGTCCCCGTTTACATCTTGTTGGACGAACAAGGCATGCCGCACTTCCTGGACATGTGCTCCAGGTTGGAGATCGGTGCAAAACACCTTCGGGTAAGATGTTCGTGCAAGTTACAAACTTCAGACGAGCAGAAAAATAAGATCCAGGGCATGATCAGGTTAATGTTTTAAAGAAAACCCAGGAAACTCATCATTGTTATTATTTTTATCAGCCTGTAGTCATACAGGTCATCTCGTTGAGACACCAAGTCAGAGACGGTTTCAGTGCAGCACCATAAGATCGGAAAATAAATAAATACACCTAACCCTGAAGTGTTGGAGGGGCGGGACCTCCAGAGACCAACACCTCAGTCTGCTGGTCTCTGTCCTGATGTTGTGATATCTTTAATCTGATAGCGATGAAACAAACAGCGGCGGTGGCTGTGGTCGAGGAAGTGGTTATGTAGGACAGCAGCAGCCTCAGAAGTGATTTATTGATCAATTCGACTCGGTGTGGATGATGACCTGACACACATAACCCAGAACACAGTAAACATGCGCACCTATCAAAAAGACATTTGAATGATTGCCGAAAGAGGGAACAAACAAACCCTTTCAAACACCTCTTCATTCAGCCCTGTTTTCATGACCACTGGTTCACATGACAAAATGGAGAACTGTTGCATCTTTGAGGCTTCTGAATGATTTATTAGTTATAGTCCACACATAGAGGTTTGAGCGTTCTGTTGGACATGAGGTTGTAAAACGTGTTGACCTGATTCATTTGCTTTAAGCTTCCAACCTGACAAAGGGGATTATGCATAAACATTCTGATATAATTTACCTTCATTTCACCGGATTCTGCCCCTCTGTCGCTGCAGAACATGCGAGCCAGAACTCTTCAGGGAGTGGGCTTCGGTTTGTGCGCCGGACGGCTGCCTGGAGCAGTCTGCCACAAATACATGCTGATCGATGGAGACAAAGTCATGTTTGGCTCCTACAGGTGAGATCTACCTCTACTCCTTCACTTCTTCACATTTCAGCACATTTTGACCACATAAACACTTGTTTGCTTTTGTTGGAGCATTTTTTTTCTGTTAAGTTCAGGAGGAAATCCTCTTTGACTTACTTTAGTAAAACTTTACACTTTAGTTTTCGACTCAACATACGCCAGGGGTACGGCCCTTATTTTGTTACGATACCCTTCCAAAGTGAAAGTGAAATCCAAAATAACATAATTTCATACATATCTGGTGTCCTCAGAGTAGAAGTCACAAACACAAAACTAAAAACTCAACTTCATTCATAAAGCAGTTTAAACACAATCACCGCTGTAACAACGTGCCGTACATTCAAACCCAAAAGCTTCAGGTGTGAGTGATAAAACAAAAACAAACACAATAAAAAAATGAAGTGGCAACAATATAAAACATGAGTCTCACACTCTGTTTATAGCCAAGGAGTGAAAATGGATATTTAAAGCCAGTGTGACTGAGGAACGCTGATCTGACATGGCTGAATGCTCACGGGCCGCCCTGGCTCCGTCGGCCACTTCCTTCAAGACGATTAAATAGAATCAATAAAACACTGTGGTCACAAAATGTGAGGATACTTTAGTTTAAAGTGCCAGTCCTGTACGTGCATCAGTCACATTCATTCTTCACGCCGCGCCTCAGCACGCTCAGCGCTGACGCTGCAGAGTCAAACCTGATCATCTAGTTTTCTGAAATGTTGCTGTTTTGGGGTTGAGAGTTGCGCTTGCAGGTTTGGTCATCTCAGAAAGATAATCTCTGAGGTCTGGGCCGTCATGTGAGGAAAATAAACTCAGTAATGGCACTCAGGCTCTGTTTAAATGACAGCTGATGATCCTATAAAATCCTTGGCGTGACCGTCGATGATCTGTGTTGCAGCTTCTCCTGGTGCACGTCTCGTATGGACCGTAACATGGTCACTGTGATGACGGGGCAGGTGGTCGACTTCTTTGACCAGGACTTCCGGGAGCTGTACGCCGTCTCCCAGAAGCTCAACCTCTACAAGGAGTTCCACGTCAGTCCACCGGCGGCTCAGAAGATGGACGCCGCTCGCTCCAGGACGGCGTCCAAACGGCCGCCGCTGCCGGCCACCACCTCCCGCTTCCAGGTCACCTTGGGAGATTCAAAGAACGTCGACATTCAGGTGCCCGCGCACAAATTCTACAACCCCAAGTACGCCTTAGCGTTTGGAGAAGCACTGCGTCCCACAGGGTCCCTGCAGGAGCCGGGACCCACGAGGATCGCGGCCATCACTGACCTGCTGGAGGTAGAAAAGCAGGGGCAGCGGTTTGCCAACAGCGAGAAGGTGGACAGACTGACGCCGCTGCCCGCGGAAGCCCCCAGCGATATCGTCAGGACGCCCAACGGCTTCCGAACGGACAAAAAGGAACGCTTTTCGTTCAGGCAGATCTTCCGGAATAGATCCCGTAAGCTTTCTAGAAGCAACTCGGGAACTCCAACTCCAGAGACCAGCCAGACTGATGAGAACCAGGACAGAATCGGGGACCGTCCGCCCAAAGCCAATAAGAAGCAGTCGATCCGCAAGGCAACGTCTGAGCTGACTGTGAGCCCTGAGCAAGACAAGGAGGGTAAGTCACAAGAACAACCTCAGCTTCACAGAGGGTGGGACACTGTCGGATATCACATGTGTCACAAACCATAAATATTCATTGTTTAAACTTAGATGTTTTCACGTTTCATGGAGTCTGATGAGCCGTTGAGAAGCAACACATCTCCAGAAAGTCTTGACTTGATGACTGAAGACTGTAAAAGTAACTGTTCCACAGCAGAAACCGGGACGGGACCATTTGGCGAATAACGGGTTTCATTGAAAGCAGGTCACTGCATGAGCTGAGGAACACTGCCAGAAACCACTGTCTGTGAACACATGCAGAGAAGAAGCCACCTGTGAGCATGAGTCAGAAGAAAAAAAAACAGATTTCCTCAACAAAGCCCATTTAAAATGGTCTGAGGCAAAATGCTAAACTGTTCTGTGGTCTGGAGTCGTTTAGCGGCGAGTTCAAACGCCTGCATCTCCGGGGCGAGGTGTCGTTAATGCTCAAGGTGCCTGCAGCTGGCACATCTGGAAGGGACAGGGCCGAGCGTCAGCAGGGCTTCACAGTGGAAAAATCCAGCTGATGAACTGGAGACCTTCACTTCCCAGATGTTTACATACAGCTGTTAAGAGAAGGCAGGATGGCACACGGCTGCCAAATATCCTGTCCCGCCTTTACCTTCCATCACAATCAAATATCTGTTATCCCAGATAACTCTTCAGTGTGTCGGAAGAACGTGCGTTCACCAGTTTGATGCTTCTCATTAGAAATATGCACTAATTCTTCATATATAATCAGCTTCAAACAATAGTTATCCTGAAACTAAGATGATTTTATCATTTAGGTTCATACTCATGATTTCAACAACAAAAAAAATCATCTTTTTTATTATCCTTCATAATTTTTCTAAAAATACACTTCAGTTTCAGTACAACAACAACCAACAGAACCAGTTTGGCACTTGCTTTTGGAATTTCTGTTGTTTCCTTGTAAACTCACATCATTTTCAAGACGTTACAGTGTCAGTGTGAAACTTTCCTGAAATGAAATGTAAAAACGCTGCATTTTCACTCACGCATCATGTAAAATCCATTTATTCTATAGTTTTTACTTTGAAACAAACTCATTCATTCAGTAGTTTGGAGTCATTTTGACAGATGCATCATCTGAATGTGTGTGAAGACCTGACAAGTACCAGTGAAGCCAGTCAGTTTTCTAGTTTTAATTTATTTATGTAGTACACTTTTACTGAAACATGTCAGAATCACAGTATTATTTTATGTAAAGAGCTCACTGTGAGTCTTTAAATCAGATTGCGCTGGACATCTCATTGAAATGCATTCTAGTCTTCACACAGCAAACCAACAGTTAAAACAATTAAGCAGACATTTCACCTCGTTCGATTACATAATGTGTGTTGGGAGGCGTCGGCGTCCCTTTGAGCCGATCAGAGGCTCGGGCCCGCCGGGCGGCTCTTCCAGTTCGTCCACATTTCGTGCCGTCATTACCTCTTTCCTTTCAGTGCTCGATGTTTGAAATGCTGCGTTTTGTTCCCACAGGTGGTAAAAGTCAGCGCAAAGACAAGCAGGCCTGCAAAGTGTCCTGAGCGGAGCCGGAACGGAGCCACGATCCTCCAAACGGGTTAATAAAAGACAACAGAGTTTACTAAAGAGACCAGATGAATGTGGTTCATCAGCGTTATTGATGTGGACAAAGGGAAAGACGAGAATCCTGGGATATTTGGAATCTGATTTCCTACCAGCTTGTTTTTCCAGCTGTCAGCTCTTTCCTGCAGTTCTGAATGTGAAATCTGTGGCTGTAAAAAGAACGGTGGTGAATTTACCAATCTGAAATATTCCGATTGTGCCTTTCTGTCACGTGTTGCTTTTTACCACGCCTTGATTCGTCTTTACTTTTGCTTTCTCCTTCTCAATAAACAGGATCTTCCAGAGTTTTTACAGAGAATTGATGTGATCATTAAGAACATGAGAAGTCATCCTCTTTTGTTCCTCGGGGCGTCTCCCACCTTTTAATGCAGGTCATTACGCTCTGTTTCATAATGCTGTAATTCGTCTGTGTTGTCACTTCTTGCCTGATGCACGAGTAAAAATGTGGGATTGTTTGCTCTCGCATGTGTTTTCTGGAAATGTTTGAATGTTCACTCGGCTTCCACTCGAGTGCTGTCCACGTGAGAAGCCCTGCCTTAAATTCCTCCTCCTCAAATAAAAAAACCTATTTCTGGTTTAAATGCTGCACAGCGTTGTTATTAGTGAGCGTTGTTTCCAACAATCTGGTCTGAAACACGAGAGGTGGCAAACTTATAGAAGTCTCGTCAAGGTTTTTCTTACTGATGTAACAAAACAGCATCGGGTCCAGTTCTGTGTCCTGAAGTCGAACCAGACGTCGCATTTCCACCTCAAGTCTTTGTTTAATGGAAGCCGTGTCCAGCTGCTCAGAAAAGGTGGAGACGGGCAGGAAGCAGGTCTGGAGGTCCGGGCGACACAACGTGAAACTGTTGTCGTGTTTTTGGTGTCTGTTTGCATGACGGTGACGCTCGGTGCCACGGAAAACACCAATGTTTGGAAACGGCTCCAAAGTTGGAACTTCTCGAAGACACTCGTTCTCCATTTTCATGGAAACGGGGAGTAAATGCAACTTCTTGAAATCGGCTTTCAGGGGTGGAACCACCCGTTGTGAAAAAGCGAGCAAATGCTTAAGTGCGGAAAAGGTGTAATTCCGGGGAAATTCCAGCAGGGGAAAAACCTGAGTCCGATTGGAACAGATTTGAAAAGGCAGAATTTCAGAGTGTAAATAAACACACAGAGCGCTCGGTTTCAGAACTTGTTTTGGTCTCTGCTCAAATCAACACAGCAGGATTTCAGAACGCTATGGGTGACGTCATGTCACCTTCATCTGTCTTTTGTATACTGTCACTGGGGGGAAGTTTTGAAAACGCTGTGACTCTATCACCATGCAAATGCTGCAAACCGACTTTTCTGCTCCTGTGCACGCTCATCATGGCCTTGGTAAATAGTTCCTCTGCACATGCTCAGACAATGAGAACGTTTTCAGTCCAGAGTGTCCTGACTCGGTCCGTCTTCTCCTGGGACTTTAGAGTTCAGTCACCAATAACAAGAATCCAGCTTCGCTGTCTGTCCACGGTGTGTTTTTACTTGGAACTAAAGAGGACAAAAAGCTGTTAAAACCCCAGATTTCTCAAATTAGAAGACCTCATTTTGATGGACTATATTTCACTGCATAACACCTGAAAGCAGCAGGTCGTGTGTGACGTGCAGTGGTCGGCACTGGTGGGTTCAAATAATATTTGCTTGTGTGTGTTTTCTCCTGGTGATTCCTTGACTCCAGTAGGTGTGAATGTGAGTGTTTGAGTCTGCATGCACTGAGAGAACATGCAGAAAGTGTGTCACAGTTTCAAGAAATGAACATCTAATGTTAAGAGCATAATTCCATTCACTGTATCGTTTGCATTTGTCAGTAATCATAATATCAATTACTCTGAAACGAGTGCTCATATGTCCGGTTCTTATATACTGTTGTATTTTTCTACCATAGATTTGCACCTTTAACCACATGTTCTTTGGATTCATTGACTTGCTCCTTGGTTAGTTCTTTCAGTGTGACTCTTTAAGCTGTCTGCCTGGTTCCAATAGTTGAAGAATAACTTTGACTGCAGCGCCCCGAGGTGGCCACAGTGTAAAACTACAACACGAACACTTCATGTACAGTATTAAAATTCAGGTTTACAATGAAACTGATCACTTTAATATGAATTGAAGGTTATTTTGTTATCCAACAGTGAAGTTTAATCCACACAAAAGTTGAGTTTTTAAATGGAAAACCAAAGTTATGATTTTGTTTATTAGTTGTTCAAGAATATATGTAGGTTATTTTTCATCTTGATTCCCAATAGATCAATAAAAATATTAAAAAGATTCTAAAAATGTAAAAAAAATATACAATTACAACTTCAGAAAACAGCAATTATTATATATTAAGAAAGCCTTTGATATGCAGAGTTTGTGTAATCTCATAAACTGTTTAGTGCAACAAAAATACAGTATTTAAAAAGGAAAAAAAATCAGGATTCAAACATTTTAAGTTATATGTCAGGAAAATTAAAGACTGTCTCTCAAAGTATTGCAATTTTTATAGGTATGTTATGATTATCATTGATATTAAAAAAAACATGGCACTTTTTAGTTAATTTATTATGAATATACTGATGACATCATTGTTTTAAAATAATATTAATGACTATTGAGATGCAGCAAGTAACATAATGCACGCCAGGTAATGTCATAACTTTGGTCCATTTTAAATGCATTCCCAACCATGTGAGCCTGAGCCCTACAGGGGGCGCCAAAGCTCGGTGGGTGGGTTGTGAAGCCCTTTTGATTTTAAAGAGGCTGTATCCTGCTTTTTTAGCTTGTCCAAACCCTAGAAATGGCATTAACATGGTAATAGTTTATTTTTGGCGCTAAGGAAAAGTCATGTTGTGTGAAATAAAAGATTTTCTGGAGCTAATTCTGAAACCCGGAAGAGAAAACGCTCTGTTTCACTGAAAATCCCGCCTCTCCCCCTGTGGACTTTGACTGACAGCGAACTTCAACCAATCAGCGCTTCAAAACAAATACGCTAGCTAGCTTTAGCTCTTTAGTTCTAGCTTCTCCACACACAAAGACTTTTCCTGTGAGAAACTCACCAAGCGCAGACCCTCCAGACCCTTCAGACCCTCCAGACCCTCCAGAGTCTTCAGACCCTTCAGACCCTTCAGACTCTTGCTCTTGCTTGACTGTTGCTTTCAGACGATGTTCAAAGTTTATCTCTGTAATCGGAGTTACAAAAAGCAGCAACGCTGATTGCTGAGGGCCTGCGGGAGGGGGGCTCAGGGGAGCCATCTTCTCCGTGTGACGTGAACGTGGGAAAACAGAGCGTTTTCACGGGTGCGGGAGGGGCTGCCTCTCTGAGCAGCACAAGCACGAGGAAAGCTCAAACACGCAGGCACGACGGGAAAAAACGCTTTGGGGGTGTTTTTGATGAGTACATAACTATATAACAAGGTTAAAACATACAAAAAGTGAATTTTGCATGATACAGCCCCTTTAAGGAGTAGAACCTTTGATAAACAAGTCAGCATTTAATTCACTGAGTTGCGAAACTACGTTTTAGCATCATATTCCAGGTGTATTATTACCAAAGAAAGATTGCCACGCCGCACGGTGTCGGAGTGGTTTGTTCTTTCAGCTCACAGTGAGACGGTCGTGGGTTCAAGTCTTCATGAACATCTGATGCACAAAGGTAAGCCAAGAGCAAACTGCAGCAGGAGAAAAGATGGCAGCCCAATGAAAGATTGAAACTTCAAGCTGAAGTGACACCAGTCCACTAAAACACTCTGAGACAGTGTATGAAGCTAAAGAACTCAAGGATCCCAAAATGTTATGTTTAGGTTCCTGCAGGTATTTTTGTTTGAAATGTACAGGGTTTGGTGAGATCACCAAAGTTACAATGACAAATATTTGGGTTCATCAAGGAAAAGGTTGCAAAAGTCTCGTCTTCAACTCTCTCTCATAGTTCAAACGAAATTGCATTACATTCTGGGCAAGTTTTTGGCTTTATTACATTTAAATGGCTAAAGTTAAAGCACTCCTGGTCGTTATTCCAGTGTTGGTTGGGTCTGGCACCTTGGAGAGCGCTGACATTTCTTACCTCACACTAAATTAGTGTTTTCTGGTGGAAAAAAATTGTTGATTTTTTTTTTTTTTTTTTTTTTTTTTTTTAAATTCAACTCAAACATTTAGTCAGGCCCACAAGACCCTGACGAAAAGAGCCACAGAGCAAAATTTTATTTTTTATCAAGAGATAATTCTTAATGAGCAAATTCAGGTCAAGTCTCGGCCCTCCATAGCAGATAATTTTTCATGTGACCCTTTAGGAAAACAATGTGCACCCTGCACTGGAGAAAAGTATCTTTCACTGTATTTAGAATTTTACATAGAGTCACTGTGAACCAGGGATCTAAAGTTTTGGTCCTAAAGAGCTAAATTTACAGCACACGATCAGAGGTTAAAAGACGGAATGTAATAATCGTGTTTGTCTAGCCCCGTCAGAGGTTAAGAAGAAATCTCCTGTTGGTGCCAACCCTTCCTCTGACGGCTGTACTTCACAAAGCCACCGCCAGCTGCCTCTCTTCACCCTGTTTGCTGTTTCTGCCTCAAAGAGGAACCACGGGGGCTGATGGGAACTGGAGGGACGGCTGAGGGGGGCTGGCTGTGGTGCAACACTGAAACAGGAAGTCAGCTGCACCAGCAGCAGCGGGAGGGGGTGGAGGGGGTGGAGGGGGCGCTGCTCTTATTGGCACACTGCAGACTAAATATGCCGCTTCCTGTGACACGTTTCATGTCTTATAAGATGATTCGAACTCCTTCAGGAGAATTGAACCGAACTGATGTTTGAGTTTTATTCGGCAGGAGATGCTCAGGTTTTATTAGACGACGACTTCACGTAGGAAAAAGTTACTGAAAGCTGTAAAGTCAGATCATTCAAACCCAGTTTAAGATGCACTCGAGCCACAATTCTCTGAAATCCTTGAAACCCATCATAAAAACACTGCATCTTTCTCAAACTCTTAGTTTACCCTCCAGAAGAACATTGCTGTGTTTGTGTGTCTTTTCAGTCTCACATTTATCTGAGCCTCAGATGTTCTTTAAGCTGCAAGAGGCTCATGTGAGGAAGTGAGGTGTGGCCGGATGGTTTCAGAGCCGCAGCTGCTCACCTTCCACTTTCACATGTCAACAAACCTCTCCACACTTTTATTAAATAATCACCTCATGAGAACAGAGCAAATGCAGTACTCACACGACGTGTGGAATACAGTGGGTCGACGAGGCAGGAGTTCTTCCAGACATTACAGCCGGCAGACACGGGAAATGTGTTAATAATGCAGGCGATTTGTGTTGCCGATATTGCACTGTCAAAGAAATGGTGGCTAACTGCATTGATCATTGATCACTATCAGCATAAAGTACAAACACTAAAAAGGGGTAAATGTCATATTTACATGATAAAGAGTGAAGTCTGATATGATACATGACTAAACAGAGTCTTTACACCGGAGTGTGACGAACATCCATTTCTGAGAAGAACCTGGAAGATGAGCGTTGCCTTTTTAAGCATTGTTGAGAAATCATGCTCAAATGATCCCGATGAGGCAAGAAACATCACGGAAGGAAAAAAAAAAAAAAGACGCTTCTCATTTGAGAACAGACAGAAAGTGCAGTGGGGACAACATCTTTGGCCCAAAGCCGGCCTGAGCCCGCTGAGCCCAGCGAGGATCTGTGGCTCAAAGCAAGAAACCATGAGTTCGGTCCAGAGCTGGTTTTCTGGCTCTCCAAAGAAACAAGCTGAAGGCGGAGTCCCTCTTGTAGCCCACAGCCCCTCAGTCGGTGTGTTTCCCATGAGACACGGCGATCCTCAACACAAATGTGCTGCAGAAGAAAGCAGATCCCACAGACGCTGCTCAGTCCTGAGGAGTCTGGTTGATCACCTTCTTCTTACGGAGGGAGACCAAGTCGTAGAAAGGATCCCTGGTGACGCTCGCTCTGTGGGAAGTAAAGACGGCTCTCATCACACTGGTACAGGGGTGTCTGTGTGTCTCTGATGAGTGAAGACGTGTCTTGGGGGTTTAAAATCAGTTTTCTCAAGCTTTATTTCGGTGCTACTACGCTGCGTGTTTTAGAGGAAGTCTTGATACTATAATAATCTGAAAGTCCGAAAAATTACATATTCATCAATGCAAATTCACTTAAATGGCAACTGCATTAATTTCCAGAAATCTTTCAGATTTCAATCTTCTGCACTTTAGAGATGAGGATCAGTGTTTGATTGTAATATTAAGTTTGATTATTTTCTTTATTCAAGTGAAAATTTAGTCAACCAGACCTCTGTAGTTCTCTCAAAGCAAATGAATCAGCTCAACTGGACCGGTGGTGTGGCTTCTCTGAGGATGTGGATCTGTACTGCATTTCACTTTCTTTTAACGAAGCCAGAAGCACGCTCACTCTCATGCCGACTGGAAGATAAGTGGCTTGACGCATATGCCTGTGCATGCCCAACTCGGTGGCTTTGAGACGCCTCGTGTCTGGACTAATGAGAGCGTGCATGAAGAGTTGTGAGGACCAGGGAGCAGATCAGCCCAAACTCTACCTGATGGCTGTCAATCCAGGAGTCCCTCTCCTCGGCGCTGGAGGCACAGATGGTGTAGGACTGGTGCTTCCCCTCCACCACCCTCCCGTCTGTTTCTGTCTTGCAGGCTTTGATCTTCTGGCCTCGACCGTTCGGGTTGTAGAGCTCTAAACAGTACTGAACGGCACCAGGCCACACACGTCTCAGTCAGTGTTCCAGCTCATCCGTCTCTCAGACTCAGAACCGTCACAGCGCTCGCTGAGAGGATCTCACCGGTTTGCGGGCGTACGGCACTTCCCTCACGAACAGGTTCTCCAGGGGGATGATGCCTCTCGGCTCCTTATCCTGCAGACGGTTGGCAGAGAGAAGGACTGAGTCAGGACACATGTTCCAGAGACAAGGCGGAACGGCTGGGAATAAAAATATCACCGGCATCGAGAATAAAAGGGGAAGCAGAGGAGACTGAGAGTGTGATCAGAAACTTAGGAGTGTTAAACACTGTCAAACACAAAGTGAAATCAACATGGAGACGTTTGAAAAGCCAGGCAACCATAAAGAACAATGAAGTCGTATCCACAACAGCAGTGGGTCAACAGAAAGTGACACTAGTTATAAAATGATTGATAGGTCCTTAAAATAATAAAAAAAAAAACTTCTCTATTCAGAATATGACTGAAAGTGTGAAACTCTTGGAAGCAGTCATGTATTATTCTCACTCTCATCGAGGTAAATTTGAGATGTTTTGGAGAATGGCAGGACCTCTGACTGCAGTTCAGGAGAACGTTTGGTCTGGTTTGGACTTCACTGGAGATTCTTGGTTGATTCAAATACTGAAAATTCATCTGTGGCTAAATAAACCCGGTCAGTTATTTGCTTCTTATATTTCCAAGGAACTTATTGCCTGATCTGCTCAAGCTTTGCATGAAAATGGGTGAGGGATGATGTCTCTCGAGGTGGTTCACCAAAACACATGCAAGCAAAAAGTGCAATCTATTTACATGAGCATGTAACTTCACGGAGCATTTTAGTCAGCGAGGCGGTCTGTGTGAACTACACGACATTTGAACAGTCATATCCCATGCAGCTGCATAAGGGCAGTGTGTGCATCGTTAATTCTTTGCAGCAGCTTTTGACTGTGAAGCGCCTGAAGTGGCGCTCCAGCTGCGTCTCCTGCAGGAGTTAAAACAGGAGCAGTTCGTGACTACAGAGGACTTAACAGATGAATTATGGATCCACTTTCTCTAATATTAAAACTGGAGAGAACAAAGGTGACCAAAAGAGCGATGGTTGAACATGTGTTTGTACAGCGGGACCCTGTGGGCAGCTTACCGTGGTGAACTCAAAGTAGTAGAGGCAGTTGTCAGTCAGGATGAACCATCGTCTCTTCCACGTCTTCACTCGACACCCTGAGACACAGAAAGCGAAAAATGGTAGAGAAACATTACAAAACATACAACTGTTACGTTGTACATCCCAATATTTAGTAATCTTATACACACTTCCTCTTGACTCTTGTTTCTGTCCTCATCATATGACGTTAGTGCAGCGCGGCAGTTTCATTATAAAGCGCGGTATTGGAATCGTACCCAGTTGAGGAGCCAGCCCTCTCGGTCGGGGTTGAAGAAGGTGTGGGTCAGGTCGTTCCCCGTCGTCCTCCGGGATCTTAAAAGGCTCGTTGCGTATGCTCTCGTACAGTTTCTGAGTGTCGAGGAGTAAAACAGTGGAAACAGTTAGAGACACGAGGTGAAAAATGGCTTCCATCAGCTGTTCCACAACCTCAGGGGCCACATGCCGCCCGGTTTTATCAGTTACTGCAGAATATTGACGGGTCTCTGGGATTGACCGCAGCCTTCCTCACCGACAGCAGCTCATTGGGGCAGGTCTCCGCCGTTGTTGATGCCTCTGTTCATGGAGATGAAACGCTCCAGGGTGGTTTGTCTTTCACGTTGGGGTTGTGAAGGCTCGTGTTCAGCATGATGATGGCAAAGGACAGGATGTAGCCACGTGTCTGGTGTCGAGAGAAAGAAACACACATCAAAAGACGGAGAGGAAGCCCGGCGCCGCGTCTCTGCCATGTTGGTGTTAGGGAAGTAGGGCGCTTCAATAGAGACGACATTCAAAGAGAATATTGTAGAGAAAGAAAAGCAAAAACGAAACCGTGTGGATGGAAAGTTGATGTATTTAGTGAAGCCCACCAGTCGACTGGAAGACGGGAGTGTTACAGTCACAGTATCGTGTGGCGAAAGCCTCCATCATGCGGTCGATCTTCTGAGCTTCACCAGGGAGACGGAAACTCCAGAGAAACTGTCTGTCACACACACACACACACACACACACACACACACACACAGACATACCACAAGCACATTATACCTCTGAGCGGCCCACACTCGTCTGTGATCAGTGCCTAAAATATCCTCCACCTCACACACAACGCTCCTGAAGAATTTCAATGAGCTAGTGGACTTTGTTCAATGTTTCTGCTCAATTTGTCACATTTTTTCAGCATTTTTCCTCGTTGAAGAAGATGAAACATTTGGTGAAAATGCTAACAGTGGCAGTTGTGTGGAAGGAGGACTTTGGGATTACATCCATATCTCCCTTATGGCTCATCTCTCTTGTCTCCTTTTACTCTATATTAGTGTGAGGAAGTGAAATATTTGGTCTCGAGCAGCGTTTAGTATCAGATGTTTTCCTGTTAATTTCTGCTCCTGTAATCTTTCAGTTATAAAACGTTTTTATCAAAGGTAGATGGAAGTTTTGAAAAGTGTAAGTAGGAGTTCATTCATCTACCTGTAATATTTTCCCTTCGTCTTCACTGAATTTATTTAACTTTTATCAAGACTATGAGATTTCCATCAGTATTAATATCCACATACCTCACAGGCCAATACTCTGCTCGCTGTTGCACTCGTGCCAAACGTGACACGGTGCAATGTCACTAAATCAGTCCACATTGCTACAGTGTCCAACTTGGAAAACTGTGATATTAAACTGTGCTCATGAGTTAAAGATCACTGATCGGAAACATGAGGCTCAAAACAGGACAGATGAAAATTCCCAACATGTAGTCTTGACTCCTTTAACCTGAGATTCAAATTCAAATCTCCCAGTTTATCATTCCTGTAGCAGATGTTTTAGCCCGAGGCCTCACTCACACCACAACAGTTTCAAGTGAAAGTAAAGCTATTGCAGAGAATGCAACGTTTTAAAAACCATTTCCAGATGGAGAGATTTTTGAAAACACGCCGACTGTCTTCGAGGAAATAAAAAAAAGCAAACTCTAATTAAGCTGATGGGGCTCATTGTCTCTTTCCATTGGAATTGTTTTGTTGAAAAATGATGAAACATTTTGATTCTTTAACCAAGTCTGGTTAGCTTTCACGTCATTGTGGTTTAACCGCTCTGGAGGTCCACACGTCTGTGTGAAGCGAGGCCGAGTTTGTGTCTTCTTCCAGAAAGATCTCTTGCTTCTGATGAATTCATTACCACATTGTTACAATCAGCAGTACGATGGTGTGTGTGTGTGTGTGTGTGGTGTGTTGCAGGTTCAGTTGCTGAGGCAGTTTGGAGGAAGAGGTCTAACCTGAGGGCCTGGACCAGGTTGAGGTCGGAGAACTCGTGAAGCTCCACGAAGGCCTTGAGGGTCTGGAGGTGGAGAGCCTCCCTGCGGGGAGAAGGTGAGAGAATTCACCTCCGTCTCCTGAGCCGAGGTTCCCTCTGATTCCCCCCGTGTGTCGTCTGTCCTCACCTTTCACCCAGGAACTCCCCGATCGCCGTCTTGTTGAGTCCCTCCTCCTTGTAGAGGAACTCGGCGATGGACTGAGCGCCGCCGTCCAGCAGCTTGTTCTCCACCAGGTAATTGATGCCCTACATATCAAGACATTTAGCAGAAATAAGTGTTTCTTTTCATTTGAGCCACTTCCGCTGGCGACACGCTGCCTGTGACTCACACGTCCATACAGCGGTTTCACAATGAGCTCATCGGGCGCTGCTACGCACGCAGCTTCTGTAAACTGAATTACAGAAAAAACTATTTCTCTTCCTTTTTTCTGCCGTTAATAGACTTTTATAAAGAAATGTCTTCTCTTGCATCTGGACGATGAAATATAAAGTGAGCAGGAATGAAAACCCTTCAGATTGTGGCTCCTAAGCGCCACAGCGCCTCTGGTGCACGTCACTTTGCCCTTTGCGGTGCAAACTATTGCGTCTGCATCATTTTCGTGCTTGACCTGACAGTGACAACCACTGAAACCGTGCTGTGAGCGGTCGTCGCTGCAGCAAAGGAAGTCAGCACTGCAACAAACAAGGGCAAGGAGGAAAGACGTAAAAGGAGGCGAGCGGGGAATAGCAAGAGACTCTCACGAAACAGAGTCGAGCATCGCGTTTAACTGCAGCGTGCTCGCTCTGTTTTCACGTCCTCACGAACACACACACGTCTGAGCCCACCTTCTTGGGGTCCATGTTGAATTTCTTCTTGCCGATTAAGAATCGTTTGCTCTTCTCCAGCGTCTTGCTGGAAGTCAACGGAGAAGAAAGAAGTTACTCCCTGAACGTTTGACGAAGAAACTTTTGCGCTTCAGTTCTATCGAGGATGAGCTGAAGTCTCGGATCTCTTTTAACTTCCATCAGCAGGGTATCAGCAGGGCATAGGCGTTGGTAAAACAAGGAGGAAATGAATCCACTCACATTACAGAAACAACAAGCTTTGCAAAACATCTCTCCTGCCTCTGTGATGCAGTGCAACGTGACACAAAGCTGGTTTTTTTCAAACAGTGCTCATATACTGCGGGTGCTGGCGTCTGGAAGTTTATCGTAATTTTAAGCAAAAAAAACAATATGGGTAATGATTCAAGATTCTAATGCATCTAAAAAAATAAAAAGGTTATGCTTCCCATAATTCCAAAGCCACAATTACCACAGTGAGAATGTTAAGAGCTGTTAATATATACCGTTAATTCTAATCTATTAGCTACAACACAAGAAAACACATTTCCATTCTACTTTTTGGGCTGCATCTGAACTTTTGTCACTTATCTTAACTGTTGCAGGCGTTATTCTCTATTTACTTTAATGATATTACTGAGACATCATTTCTTGTCTTTATATCTAATGTCAACGGTCTTCTGGAGGACCGGAGGTCAGCAAGTGTCAGGACTGGTCAGGGAATGGTCGGCTGTGGTTTCATGGATATTATCATAAAACCACTGCTTTTATTGTGGTGCAAGTCTAGATCAGCCAAGTAAAATGAACTCCTTTAACTTCTTTTTCAAAAATTTGATTGAAGCACCCCCCCCCCCCCCCCCCCCCCGAAAAAAAAAAAAAACAGAATGAAATAACTGCACGAGATTTCAGAATTTGAAGAATTTCTCTCACTGTTTGTTTGTTCAGTGCAAACCCAAAACAAGCAAATATCTGCCTGGTTTATCTTAGAGGAGCCCTCAGCTTTGTTTTGACTTCATAAATATGTTCAATAAATTCTTCCAAAAAACTGAATAATGAGCATTTTAACTGCAATTCATCTATTATCAATAGAAACAAAATCCAATCTCTACGTCTTCTTTTTTTTGCCTTTGCAGGTTGAAAAATTCAAGAAAAACATTCTTGAACTTTCATGAGCAGAAGGTGAAAACGGCTGTGAGGCCGCGGTGAGATAGTCCTGTGGTGACATTAGAATCAGCCCTTAAATAGCTAATTCATCAGAATGAATCAGCAGGTGTGTGTGAGGTCAATGTCTGGTTTCCCCCCCCCCGAAAAACTCACTTTTCCTCTGTAGATTCGAAGCTGAGTATTTCCGCCATGACGCTGTCGATCTGAGATTTTAATCTGGAGGGAAACATGAAGGAGTCATTATGATTAGATATTTATTTCCTGAAGCTGAAAGCAGGGTGAAGGTAAGAATGAGTGAATAAAGGAACTTCTATTTCGTAATTCCAATCTGTTCTCGAGATATCAGGAGGTTGACCTTCCTCCGGTTCTGACTTTTTTTTTCTTCGTCTCATTTATGGTGATTTCTGTCTTCTGCCTTCCAAAGCTGTAATTTCAGAGGTACGACTGACATGCAGCAGCAAACCCTCTCAAGGAATCATGAAAACACAAACAGTTTCAAGAATGTTTAGACCAGGGGTGTCAAACATAAGGCCGGTGGGCCACAACTGGACCTATAGCAGAAGGTTTTTTTCTATTTTGCTTTATTTTGCACCAGAAGGTTTCATTAAAATTCAAATTTTCTGTAGTATTTGTTGGATTTTGCAAAAATATCAACACATCATGCTGCTCTTTTAGGCCTGTGAAGTAAAACGAGCTCGGCGGCGCTGGTGGAGACGGCCGTGTCGTGGTGAACAGTTTACCTGAATATCGTCCAGCAGGTCCTCCTTATACGTCTTTATGCTCTCGATCTCCATCTTCTCATCCGCCGTGAAATCTGAGGAAACTGAAGCAACATCAGAACAAACTCATGAAGCAGATTCTCACATTCCACCAACGGTTACGAGTCAGTTCTTCAAATTTCATGTTGGTCAGCAGATTCTGTCTGACGGAGGCTGTGAATCGGCGCCATGACTCGCTGGTGCAAAGCCACCCATTTCAGAGGAAAGTATTTAAATACAGATCCCTGATTTCACTCTGTGTTTTGTGTATTTTAGTTTCCACCACAGCGAGATAACTGGCGGTGACACCGTGATGGTATCTGTCCACATTTCCACTCAGCCTGAGGTGTCGTGGTGTCACTCTGTAAATAACACTCAGTCACATGAAGCCCATCTTCAAGAGCGGTAAACGTCCGATTGGATCTAGAAAAGGGAAAATATGACTGGCTTTGCTCAGTGTTATGTGACGTTTAAAAGAAATTCTTCCATGATGTGACGTAGTCTTGAGTCTTATTTGATGGTTTTAGTCAGCGCCTGATAAACGGTGAGAAAAGACTTGAGAACGGACACGAAAAGGTCATTTACTGATGTTATGATCGAAAAATCATACTGTATATTGAATAAGATGTAATCGTAGATAATAGATGTGGGAATTTTAACACAGTCAGGCTCCATTTAAATGTCAGAATGAATCGTTTTTACATTTTGTTTCAGAAAAGTTCCATGTTTAAATGGCAACATTTTGAAAATGCTGGAGCAATTATCCTGACAGGTCTCGATTCGGTGCATTTGGTCCTTTTTGTAAGGAAACCACACACACACACACACACACACAACACACACACCACACACACGCACACACACACATGCATGTAGAGAACGAGTTCTACACATTAACAGTGTCCAGTACACGGACGTCTGACCAGGCTGGAGAGCCGCCATTGTTGTTATTGTCCATCTCGTCGCACACGTGCAGAAAAGCTCTTGACTACGACCGAAGCGCAGTAGCAGCAATTCAGAAAAGTTGCGTTTTCCCCCGTTTCCTTGGAGAAGGAGTCAAAGCATTTTTAAAAAAAAAAAAAAAAAGTGTAAACGGAGCCTCAAAACGCATCAGAACTTTTCTCGCTGTCACTTGTAAACGAGGTCTTTCAGAAACCCAGTCCCGACCTACATGGTGACGTCAAAACAGTGAGGACAAAAATGGAAAAGCTTTTGGATAAAAAAAAATCTATTCTGTTAAAAAAAAAAAAAAAAAAAGTTTCCAAAATAAAAAAGCATGTATGCATTTGATCAGAAGTGAAAATATAGCAATGAAACCGAAATGCTATTTTGAAACCACTGAAACTACACCTGAGAGAAGCACGCATGTCCGTGTCCGCAGGCGGCTTCCTTCCCAAAGTAAAAGAGACAAAAAGCTCCAGAGCTACTGTCTCTCTCTCTCCTTCTCTCTCCCTCACTGAACAGCTGTGTTGCTGTTTCACTAAACTCCTGTTGACCAGAGCGGGCAAACCTCATTACCCCTGAACATCAGTCTGTGCTGTGATGCGTGAGCATGAAATGAGCTCCTGCCGCTCCTTCTCACTGACAGCGAGTCTCACGAGCAAAAACTCCAAACCACCAAGAGACTCCACACCACCAGGCAAACTGGAGGAATTTCAAAGAAAACATTACTTTTTAAACAAATTTCTTAAGATTAGCAGACACACAGCCGGACGCTGAGGCCTGAGCTGAGACCTCAGCGATGCTGCTGTGAAAGGCCGAGACCTCGTTACTCTCAAATTAGCCTAAATGTTGCTTAATGCACAGATACTGGAGAAGCTTTCTGAATGTTTCTCTGGGTTTTGCACCAAAAGCTTTTCGTAAAATTGGATGTTGAGATTGTTGTCATCTTCTGTTGAAATAGTTTGGTTTTGCAAAAAAGACATTACTGCACCAAAAATTAAAAAAAAAAAAAAAAACCTTCAAAGTATAATTTAAGTTTATTATGCGATGGTTTTCAGGCCCTCTGAAGATGAAACTGGACTGTGACTGTCCCCTGAACTAAATAGTGTTTGAGACACCGGCTGTAGAGCATCTTCCTCCAGTGAACTCATTTATCTCCACTGACCCACGACAGAGACTCAACTTTCAATAACAGCACTGAGACGCCTCTGAAGTCATTCTATTCCCAATTAACAAAGACAGGGCGCTCACAACACACACCACACACACACACACACACACACACACCTGATGTAAGTCCCATTTTTCTGTGGAGGGAAATGTCGGTGAAGGAGAACTTCCACGTTTCCTGTCTGGACTTGAACCTGCAACATTTCCACTGTTCCACAGGGGTTGTACCATTGGGCATCCCTTCAATCTAATTAGAATATTTTTCAAATTCCCAGAGGCTAAGAGAATTTAAGCGATATTTTAAAAGAAGACGGCATCAGTTAGTTTGGCTTCATGTCTTTTGAGGTACGAAATGGAAAAAGTCTGAATTTCCTACATTTTCCCAGCATCTTTTTTCAAGATTGTCTGTGACTTTGTGTAATTTCTTTAAGAGACTGACACTCCCTTTAGAAGTATTTCTTTTTAATCATTATTACACATGATTAGATGTAAAAGCTGAGGCTCTCTCTTCTGAGAAGTTCTCGAAACAGCATCAGCCGCTGCTTCCTGTACTGATATGTGACTTGTTTGCTGGTAGTGATCCGACCGCAGGACTTCCACTTCTCCGTCCTTCCTTTACACGGCTTGAGCAGCAAACAAACCACCATCAGACTCCTCGGCCCCTCAATCTGAGACGCTGCACGGCGTGCACGCACGTTTTAAATAAAGATATGTGCACGTCCAAACAAAGATAGCAACTTCTGTTTTCGTGTGATTACAGGAGATGTGTTAGCATGAGTGTCTCTTCCCCATTTCAGCCCACACTGTTCGCTCTGCAGGCTTCCCCTCACAGGACATCGAGCTGCACACACAATTTACCCACTAGACTCGATTCAAAGCAGACTGTCAAAGTGAGCGGAGGTGTTTTCTTAAGGCATTTTAGACTGACAGCTGTTTTTACATGAGAAGTCTGAAATGTGGAAAAGTGGAAGTTGCTCAAAAACATCTATTACTAACCAAATGTATCCTCCTACACACAGGATCATGTTAGAATCAACTCAACAAATACAAATAGGAAAAAAATAGACACATGACATATTCTTGTGACTGCAAATTATGGCAATAAAAAACATTTTGAGTTGATATTATAACCAAGAATTTCAAGTTGTCACACAGATTAAAAGTCAGAAGGAGAGCCGGTCGGGTCTTACCCATTTGAAAATCAGTCATTTATGTCCAGGGAGGAAAGAATAAAGTCACCAAGAGCTCAGCGAAGAGATGCGACATGAACAGCTGCCTGAACAGAAGGTGCAGCGAGAGGCGGTGAATGAAGTGGATGTTGTATAACCACACCTCTTCCCCACACGGCGCTCTGCCAGGCCGCCGTGAGAATGAAGACCTGTGAACACTCTGGAGGACGGAGAGGCGGCGGTCTGTGACGGTCTGCCATGGAGGACGAGGAAGGGGGGGGCCGGCATTTAACCACGTGTAAAATGCCCCCACACTCTCACGGTGCGGGGCCAGACGCTCCTCTCACGGGCCAAATCTGCAACCAGAGAAAACTTTTGTTGTGCAAAAGCACAACTTTTTGAAAATGGCTCCCCAAGGTGGAACTTTTCAAAAATGCTCCTAACCCAGAGCAGGCCAAGGCCGAGTCGACGCTCTGGAAGGCTCTGGTGCAGTTTGTGCACAATATAATGCACATAAAGATGAAGGGACAACTGACTCATACAGAAGTTGAAACACTGTGCATTAACTGCCTGAATTAAAAGAAGCACAAAACAAAATTGAGTCGGTCTGGATGTTTTCAGCCCCGTTTCACGTGAAACCACACCGATTTTTGTTTCACTGCACAAAATTAATTTCAGCGACGTTTTCATGCAAACATCCAAAACGCTACAAAGCTTTCTGTTTCTCTTGAACTGTCAGTATTGATTGTTGTTGCTTCCGTCGTTTGTCAAGTTTGGAAATAAAAAAGTGTGTATCAGCGTCTGAAGAACAATGGAAACAGGTCGTCTCTGTTCTGTAGAGCTGAGGCTCTTTCTGGCCGACTGGAGGATCAATGTGGAGAACAGCGAACAAAATGATCAATACGACTGTCAAAAAGAGATGAGAAACATGAGAGATTTCTGTTATTGAATTAGATTTAGTTATTGATCATTTGTTATTGATCGTTTCTTTCTCTGCTTCACTGGAGGAAAAAGGGCAAATTAATAGATGTCAGTATGATGTGCCTCGTTGAGTTCTGGCAGAATAAGAAGAGGAAGAGAACACATCTCACATGTTCAGATCATACTTTCAGATGGAAGGTTGCTGGAGAAGCTGCTCAGAACGTCAGGCTCTCCAGGAAGCTGCCATGCCGTCATTTCAACAATTCATTTAAATCGGAAATTCTTGAGTGTTATTTGGATGTTTTCTACGTTTGTAAAGTGATACAGAAGATGGATGAATTTCTCTCTGGAATTTTCTAAAAAAAAAAAAAAAAAAGCACCTCTGTCTTTTCTCTGCAATCAATATTCCAGCACCAAAGAACCTCGATTTCTCTGAATTTGTTTATTATATTTTCACGTTCAATGCGTCAACCAGCTGCACTGAGTGAAGATAAAGATGATTTCTGGAGCAGCAACAGCAACCTTCTCTGTGTGGATTCACAGTTTCACCTTGAATAATAAGATTAGCTTAAAGACACAGGAGGAAAAATAGAAGTTATGCTCAAAATATGTTCAGCTGGGTTAAGGTCCTGAGCTGGTAACCAAACATAGGCCCATGGGCCAAAAGAGGCCGCAAGAGGCTCCAGTCTGGGCCACCAAGTCAAGCAAATTGTAAAAAAAATCAAATGAAAGTATGGATATCCTGAACAAACGCCTTCAGAATACTGGACTCAACGCAACACTGATACCGAGCTGAGATGTCAGTGATGCTGGAGACCTGGCTGATATCAAACAAACAACAAACAACTTAAACGTTCACATTTAAAGTTATTATGGTGCTACTCGAGGTGATATTTAGACCCTGACCTCAAATGACAAACCTGCTTGTTCCATTGTTTGCCATTCACTTATTCATTCATTTATTTTCAGAGCTGTTCACTGACTCGGTATTTCTGAGGTTGCATGTTTCTGAAGATGGTTGCCAAACAGTCCAGGAAGTGACTTTTGTAAGTCAGGAAACTAATAACCAACGTGAGGTAAGAAGGAGAGCACTGTCACTCAATATGCATATTGCTCCAAATCTGATTTTCATTCCGTTCCTGTCTTCACTGCACTTCTTTTCCTATCGAGGTGTACGATTACATCTCAAACCTTCGATATAAGGGAGTGATCCCCAATAGGAGCAACAAAGTTAATTTAATGATATAATAGCGTAGTAATAAAGTGAATTTGTTTTGATTAGTCATAAACTGTTAAAAAATTCCACGGATTACCTGAAAAATGCACCTATTTTAATGAAGATTCAGACATTTTTAATAAAGTCATTGTGTCAGTAGCTCGAACAGACCAGCAACGTGTGTGAAATATTAGAAACTATACTGAGGCGTCATCTAGTGGCCACAAATAAGAATTACAAGTTCTCTTTACGTCTGAATATAAACAGCTGCCTCCTGAATCAAGAAGTCTGAGCTGAAACAAATCCATCACAGCGAAGTCTGTCGTCTTTCAGGAGTTCTCGTGATTTCAGTCATTAAGACGTGTGATTTAGTGAAAGTTGTGGTTTCCAGGTTTTTTTTGTTTTTTTTTTCTGATTGGCGCTGAAGGTAAATCTCCAGGAAGTGACAGCGAGTCCTGGAGATGTTCTGAATCTTCAGTGTCTTTTTCAGCTCATGGGTGAACAGGAAGCTTTAAATAAAGTCGGTTTTGTCGCTGCAGCGCCTTCCCCGTACTTATCTCACTGCACAAAGACTTTCTGTCCGAGTCATTCACCCTGCTGTGCTGTTGGGGCAGGTCGGGTTGTTTAGAAGGAAGAAAAAGAAAACAGGAAGGAGCGATGAGTGCAAAAATGAAGGAAGAGAGTGTCAGAAAGAGAGAGAGAGAGAAAAAAAGGCAGCAGAGAGGGGAGTGAGGGAGGTGTGCAACAGTTTCCTGTAGCTGCACGCTCATCTGCTCCCTCCACCTTCCTGCAAGAGTCTGTTTCTGCCGGGGCGAAGAGGCGCGAGCGACGCTGAGCGGAACAGGATGCAGGCGATCAAATGTGGTCGTGGGAGATGGGTACGCCTTTACTTTCCTCTCATTACTCTGCAGTAATTACAGAATGTCGGTTCTGACGGTCCACGCTGGAGATGTTTGGCCTGGGGCTCTGAGTTTGAGAGCCGGTGAACATCTCCAACATGGAGTGACAGTACCATTAACTTCTGCGAGCGACGTGGCCGGTTCTCTTCTGGCAGAACGGGCGGGTTCGTGTCGCGGTTCGACTGGTTGGAGTAGCGCAGTCCGTCCAGGTTCAGGTTCAGGTGTCGATCTCCAGGTGTGTGTTTGACAGCCGGGACTCACAGTGAGGCGTGCAGGCCACAACACGCCGGGAAATGCTTTGAAGCTGCAGACCCAAGAGCACACGCTCCTGTCTGTGGACGGGAACCCGAGGAGTTACCCAAGAGAGACGCTCCTCAAACCAGATCAGGAATCCGAGCCGCACTCCAACCTGTGCGGTCCGAAGGTTCGGTTCGTGAGACCCTCGCCGTGCGTTTGATAAGCTGAGAAGGTGGGGCAGAAGAGCCGGCCGTCACCAAGGAGGAAATTGCTCGGCGGAAGTCGCAGAGTTGGTTCCAACCGACTGGTCTTCGACCGAGCAGAACACGAGTCTGAGCAGGGAAACTCGACGGAGACGTCCAAACGGACAGAATGTCTCAAACAGTCCTCTTTAAAGCGTCCAACAGAGGCGTCGCACACCGTCTGGCCGATGCTCCTCTTTTCTTTTAACTAACTGAAGCCGAGTGAACAGTTTGACCTGAAAAGCAGCCGTTCAATCATTGTGTAATGTGTGTGTTTGTGTGTGTTTGTGTGTGTGTTCATCTGTGTGACTCAACCAGACGTTAAAAAAAGAAATAAAACTTCTCCCAGCAGACGGAGAAGAGGAAGCTGGCCTGAGGTTGTGGGGAAGTTTCCTCCGACTCGCTCTACATGTTGAACATCAGCTTGTTGGGCACTAAGCACAGGCTGTTCGCTCGAAATCTTCTCCAATTCTGACAAAAATTCATCAGTTAGAAAAAGATTCTGAGGAATTTTACAAATATTAGCTTCAAATTTCACAGAATTCATTTTCTCCTTGTTTTAGTGTTTAGTAACTACATCGTGTTCCCCTGATGAAGCTTTTCTCTTTGGTTGTAGGTTTTCTTTGCCCTTTCCTTTCCAAAAAACAAGTAGCAATAAACCAAGAACTTTCACAATAAAAGCTCACTAGCTAGCCCAAAAATGATGACTTCAACGACGGCTAAAATCATGAGAGATGAAAACTACTTCTGGCACTATTTTGTTTGAAGGAAAGCTTTTTTTCAGTTTGTGACATAAAAGAGACATTTGGAGCTTTTGTCTTTTTCTTTTTCCCAGTGATCTCCTTCATTTCTTTAATGACAGTGTCCCAGAGTCAGAACCAGTATGACAGTGAGCCATTTTGGTCAGTATTGCTGGAGCTGTATTCCTGTCGTCCGTTTCTGTACCGGCGGCAGCAGGTTTAGGGTTTGTGGAGACGTTAACGTTAACGTGTCCCAGAGGTGAGCTGACAGGCCACCGCTGCCGACCTCCACGTCTGGAATACGATGGGTCAGGACGGAAAAAGGAATTTCCCTCAGGGCATTGAATGGCTTCTTCAATTCACTTCTGGTTTTGTGCTTCTGCTTTCTGGAACGTACCAAATGAATCAGAAAAGGGTCTTGGACAAGACACAGGAAGTGCTAGAAAATAGCAACACTATGGTGCAGTTTGGTGTTCAGCCACCCGAAGCTACGTTCAAGCCAAGAAAGCAGAAAACTGATAAAGATGTAACAAAGCTGGAGGCTTTTCTTCTTGATGCGTCGTTTGGTTGGTTCCTGTTTTTACTTTAAACTGATGCTTCTGAAACGGATCACTTCCTGTTCGACTCACACCTACATCTGCAGAGCGCCTCACGCTTCTGGAAACCTCAGCCGGCAGCGTCTCCTTCAGCCGCGGCCAGAGACGCCGTTCCCCGAAGATCGGCGTTTCTGCAGAACCATAACCGAACCGTGAAAAGCGAAACCATTCTCAGACGGTGATGGGCATCGCCGTCGTCGTCTGGGCTGATCAGAGAATCGTCTGTTTCATATTTCCTTCACTTCTGCAACACAAACAGTGCAGATGAACGAAAATGATGAAATAAGCCTCGGTGTCAAGCAGCTGTGGATCTGCCAGGTTCCTGACGTCCTCCTTTAATGCCCGAGGCTCCAAACTCTTCCTCCCTCTAATAGTTTATAAAGTGAAAAACAAGAAGCTGGAATTCAATTAGGTTTCTTGTTTTTCAGGAAGTATACTGAAAATACTCCGGTCATGTTGGTGCTGTGTGGATCTTTGACGAGCTTCATGTATGAAACAGAAAACCTTTCGGCTGCATTTAGACTGAAATGCTATTTTAGTCTCATGGCTTTGAACACGCCACGGGGCGGAGCTCCCATAATGCAACAGGAGAGGCCGACCTGCGAAATGTTTCCCTCCTAATGCAAGAAAAAACAACTTAGGAGGAAGAAGATAATCAACAAATGCAGCAAAAAGAATTTAACCAAAGACTGAACCAATGATTGTTTTTAATAATGGCTCTAATGAACTAAAATAAATACGACACTGAAATAAAATATCTTTTTTTTGGGCCTTCAAAGTGAATGACATTAATCATGATTAATTAATGTAGGATTGACTGAAGATTACATTTTTTAAATCATGACTAATCGCATAATGAGGGCTTTTTTCCTTTTGAAAACTTTACGCTGCATTTTATTTTGAAATAAAAAAGGAAATTCTTTCTCTGTGTTCGATTCCCAGTCAAGAGCCTCTGGTAAGAGATGCTGAAGCTTCAACAGATAATTTAAAGCAGCTGATTGTCTGGACTGATGAAGACTTTAATGGCTGAAAAGCAAAACAACTGAATTTTGCATGCGAGTCAAAGCACAACTAATCACGTCTAACTATGGAAATCCTGTGATACATCAAGGTTTTCAAAAAATGTCTTTTGAAAAGCTTTTTTGGCAGAGTTTTAGTTTTAATTTTATTGTAATAAACTTTTTTTTTAACAACTTTGTGTTTTTCACCTGAAGTTTTTGTCTCTGTGGACGAGCGCTAGCTGGCTAGCTCGCTAACTTAACACACAGACATGACTACTGTTGTTTTATTATCTTCTGAAAAATGAAATGTCAGTATGTATGTCAGGTCCAGTTTGATGCTTACAGGACAGCAGGTGTGTGGAATTAATTAAAGCTTTTTCGTTTTTAATCTCCTTTCTTTTCTAACTTGTGTCTCTGTGTTTCTGCTCCATTCAGAGCTGTGGGTAAAACATGTCTCCTCATCAGCTACACAACCAATGCCTTCCCAGGGGAGTACATTCCTACTGTGTGAGTAGAACACACACACACACACACACACACACACACACACACACACACATACAGGCAGGCATGCACACGCACGCACATGCACACAACTCCATGAAAACATGCAGTGTACATTTCTTGATAACCACTCATGCACTGTGATGTGCACACACACACACACACACACACACACACACAGCCTGAGCAGACAGGTTCAGGCCGGCAGCAGCCCACAGGTTAGAAAAACACATTGCTTTCTTTCGGGGAGCTTTTCTCGGTAAAACTCATTTTGTAAATTCGATTTGTAGGAAGATAAGAAGTGTTGTTTGGCTCTGAGCTTCTAACTGGAGGATTCTATCATGATGTGCATCAAGTCATTTAACTATGATTTTTATCTTTATAATTCCATTGAGAAATTAGGATTTTAATTATGCAAATAAACATTTTACATTTTACGTACACATTCAGGAGGTGGACGTAGAGGAGGTGAAGTGAAAACAATCAAAGTCACTGAAAACAGGAAAATAGACCCTATTTAGTGTAACCGAATGAAATTAGTTAGAAAACACGTTAAGATCAGTCTGTCCAGAATGAAGAATTTATTACAGGATCAGAAGAAATTCTGATAAAAAGTCTGTAAATGTTTCACTGTGTCTCAGATCCACAACATAAATCAGTCCATCAAAACAAACCAGGAAAGACTTTTCTTTTAACCGCGTGTTAATGAGGGATATAATAGTGATAAAAACTGTGATTATAAAGCACCTTAATGAAACACTGTCAACACAAATTCACAGTAAAGAAACAGATGACTCCTGACTGATATAAATACACACTTAATATGTCATATACTATGTTGAATTATCTTTAATTATAAGCTACTGAGGGAGCTGTTTGTGGTTTTTAAAGTGATCAGTGCGTTCGTGCAGTGGTGACAGCGCTCTCACCTCTCAGTTTGAAAATGCTGAGTCCACCGTCTTTGTGCAGAATGTGAATGTTCAGATGTGCTCTAGTTTCCTCTCACAGTCAAAGAAGATGCATCTGAGTTTAAATTCTCTGTCAATGTGTTTTATTGCCTGTTTCTCCTACATTAGACCGACTCCAGCTCTCTGAGTTCATGATAGAAGAAGGTTTTATGTATTATAAAGGCCTTCCTGCTTTAATATCCTGAATATACTGAATATGTTGTTATTAAGTTCCTAAAAATGTGAGTTTAGAAGGGCCTCATTGCATTCATTACTTTACCTGATATAGATGGAGATGCAGTTCTTCAGAGTGACCACACGAGGGCAGTGTTGTCTAAACGTTATCTCTCACTGCACACTTCCCGTTTTGAGGATAAAAACCATCAACTCTTACAGATTGAAAATGTTATTTTTTTTAGTATGTTTTAAATACCTCCATTAGTTTTGCTTATATATGAAAAAGTAATCGAGGTTTTAAAACCAGTGAAGATTCTTCTCCCTGTTGGATCAAACTTCAGATTTCAGTCGATGGGACAAAAGATGTCAGAGATAATTGCATCGATTGACTGATTGATGAAATAGTCACTAAAGTCAGACCGAGTGAAGGACGCTGACCGTCTGTCGCTCTCCGCAGGTTTGACAACTACTCAGCTAATGTGATGGTGGACAGCAAGCCGGTCAATCTGGGCCTGTGGGACACAGCTGGACAGGAGGACTACGACAGGCTCCGCCCACTGTCCTACCCACAGACGGTACACACACGCACACATTCATCATCATGTGACCTCTGACCCTGGATGCTGCTGCTTCAGTAAATAACCTTAAGTGTCTGTTTCCATTGGGAAACGCATCCAGTTCCCCGCAGAGGAAGAAGCTCCAGAACCGACCAGAGAGTGAAAAACAGTCCAGACAAAAGAATCAAATCATCTTCACTTAGATCCTCATCACTTTTAATGAAAAACAGAACAGAAAAGGACAACAAAACAGAGTTTAAGATGAAGGAAGACTACATGAGCAAAACACGACAACATTGATAAATAAGAAACAATTAATAATTGTACTTTTTCTATTATTTAAGAGTAGAATTTTCTGTATTTGTGTCTCGACAATAATTTCTCATGTTTTTTTACAGCTTAGCGTGGTTTTTAACAACAATGTTAATGATGATGTCACATGTTACTTTGCCACGATTCTATATTATCACTAATGTCACACACTGTGTGTTTGCTTTGCTGCTCGTTGCAGTAATGCCACCAGGTGAAACAGACTGAGGGCGCTGTTGTCCTTAAACTCTGGTTTCTGGTTTTTCTCTGTTTGTCCACCAGGATGTCTTCTTGATCTGTTTCTCCATGGTGAGCCCGGCGTCCTACGAGAACGTCAGAGCCAAAGTGAGTCTGCTGTGACGCGTCGTTTTCACAATGGCGTGTGTGTGTGTGTGTGTGTGTGTGTGTGTGTGTGTGTGGTGTGTGTGGCCTCTGACGCGTGGTAAACAGCAGGTGGTTGGTTTCTCTGAAAAGGCGTCTTGATCGGTGCATTCGGTGCATCTTGCAGCCTCACCGAACACTCTGGGGCGTCGAGATCCTCCATAAAGCAGCCGTTAAGATACTTTCGACCCCCGGGGTTTATTGGACGATAACCTGAAATTTACTAGTCATAAACTTTATGACATTTTGCTTTAAGTGGTTTTCAGTTGCAGAAATATCTCGTGGATATGAGTAAAATGGTCCGATGCCACTTGAATTTTCACAACTCACACACAAGAAACACCAATCTGAATGCTTTAACACAAATGTTCTCGTCATGTAATCTTTGGATTCGTTATGGATGAATGTGAAGAAATGATTAAATTGCTAAATATAGACTTTTTCTTCACCAACAGTTGAAATGCATGTGTTTCTCATAATAGATCCACACCTGCAGCAATCAGTTGAGTGACAATGTGTGAAATGAGAATTAAAACAAGATGTCAGTGAGTAATCCTCCTGAAACACGTCAGCTCCACGAGCAGCTGGTTTCACCTGGACCGGGCCGAACCGGGAGAATCCGGCTGGAAGAACCTCCAATGAAACCTTCAGTGAAAACTTACTGTCTCTTTGAAATGTTGACCATGTTCTTGGTGCCTTGGCAGCCCGGATTGGGGCCTGTTGCGGCTCAGTTTTGGCCCACGGGCCTTATGTTTGACATCCCTGAGGTTTTCTTTGAACTATTATATTTCATGTAGGTAAAGTGAAGTGAATACCTTCGATGTTTAAGCAGTAAAACATCAATTGGTCAAAAAATAATGTATATTTAATCTAAAACAGTTGAGTCGTACAATCATTTTACATGCAATCAGCAGCCACGCTTTAATAAATATCTACAAGACCCCTTTAGTTCCGTCTGTCCCAAACCTTTATACTGTCAGGTCAGTTTGACAAAGCGATACAGGAATAGTTCTCTATTCCAAAACAAACAAAGATGAAAACATCCATTCTTAAATGGCCGTGTTTTCCTCCCTGGAGGTTAAATGGATGCGCGGAAGCAGAGTGTGTGACAGTATGAAAGCCAGCCTTGAAGTGCTTTTGCATTAGCGTGTTCTCTCTGCCGCCTCTCGCGGTGTGAAGTGGTTCGATACCAAATGTAAAGCTCATCAAAGAGCTTCGCGGCTCCGCAGCTCTATAAATATCCTCTGAACGGGCAGAAACACGGATCCTCTCGTCCACCTCGAGATCTCCCTCAGCCGGTATCAAAACAGGACAACGGAGGCAAAGCCTTCAACAAAATCTCAGTTTCCACATTTTAACCCTTTATGGGTCCAATGAGCATATCTAACCACGTCCACATTGTTTCTAATCTAAAGAGTGATTTAATGACAGGAAGCCAGGCATGACTTGGATTCCGTGTGTTAAACGTCCACGTCGTATTCACAGCCTCCACCTCTTCCCTCTCCCTCCCTCTCGTCCTGCCAGTGGTACCCGGAGGTCCGCCACCACTGCCCCTCCACTCCCATCATCCTGGTGGGCACCAAGCTGGATCTGAGGGACGACAAGGACACCATAGAGAAGCTGAAGGAGAAGAAGCTGGCGCCCATCACCTACCCGCAGGGCCTCGCTCTGGCCAAGGAGATCGGTCAGTGGAACACCACAGCGTTTCGGCTGAGAGCCGCCACAATCGGACGACCCGTGACCTGAGTGGATGAAGCCCCCCTGCTGAGATCAGGGTGTGTTTTGAACCGTTTCCCACTCTGGTGTGTGTAGATTCGGTGAAGTACCTGGAGTGCTCGGCCCTGACCCAGCGCGGTCTGAAGACCGTGTTCGACGAGGCCATCCGAGCCGTGCTCTGCCCTCAGCCCACCAAGGTGAAGAAGAAGATCTGCACTCTGCTGTAGCTGGTAAGAGACGACGCCCTGCTTCAGGTTCAGGTTCAGGTTCAGGTTCAGGATCGTCACATGTATTCGTCACAAGATCCGGGGACGGACCAGGCCCACCTGTCATGATGTGATCTGATCTCCTCTAAGTCAGAAATACAGACAAATACACGACGCTCGTCTGAACTTCAAACCACACAAACAGAGCAGTCGCCAACCTGCTGGAAAACAAACTCCCCTCCGTCTTCCTCCTTCTGATCAGGTTTATAAACTTCCTGTTCGAATTTTTGTAGAAAAATAGAACATCTTGGTTCCTTTTCAGACTCGACATCAGAGTATCTTTTCACTTACGGGGGAAAATTGATCATTATCAAACACACTGCTTTCATAATGAAGTGAATTGATGTTTCACATATTCCTCAGCAAAAATGTGCGGATTAATGAAAGGTTTCCCGTGACAATTTGATAAAGTGCATAAAGAGCAAGTCAGTCAGACCATCTCAAAACGGCTGCAGAGGAAGAAACGGATGTCGAACCGAGGACCGGCGCAGACTCTTTAAAGCGATTTCGCTCCTGACACGTCTGACATGTGAAATGCGAGTCCCCGTCACGGCACTTTGCTAATTATTTCCAATGCTTTGAGACACATTTCCAATTTGCCAGGAGGACGGACTCACATCGTACCGAGCATGAAAACACTGCTGGCGTTTGACAACGATCCAATTTATACACCGCGGGAGACGAACCACTGAAAACACACAGTCAGAGTCAAGAAGAAGAAAAATAAATGAAAAGAAAGAATGAATTTGCTGTTCCTGCTTTGATATTATTTTTTTCTGATATCTCACTATAATATTTGAAGTTAATCTGCAGACGAATCATGAAAATACTGTTTTTTTTAACTAAATGTAGAAGATCGCAAGTCATTTTTGATCAAAGAAATCACGTTTGACACACACACACACACACACACACACACACACACACACACACCTTATTGGATTTATCCAAATGCTCAGAGCACCGCGGCCTCCAGGGGGCGCCACAGCGCCACAAAATAGCAAAATTTTACCCCACTGACGATGTGTTGTTGCAATCCTAATTCTAAATAATGAAACTATTGATTACTATTAAATGTTAAAGTAGAAAAGCTCACTAGTAGAAAAGGTTTCACTAGATTATACCTAATTTAACATTTCCCCTTGTTTTTATTGTATTTACACACCAGAGTCATTCTGAAAATGACTTTTATCTCCTGGCTAGAACGACAGACCCCTGCTCTGAAGTGTGTTCTTGGTTTTTACTTTACATCAGTGTTAAAATACACATTCTTCTTCTCCTTCTTCAACTGAACATTCCCACATGCCATTAAACCTGCAGTTTACTGCTCATTTGCTAATCAACATTTCTCTGAAATGACAGTGACGTTCATCGTAGACAGCATGCATACATCAGGTTTTTCTTCATGTTTCTGTGTTTATTAAGGATGTAAATTGAAAGACGCATTATCTAATAAATTAAAACAATGCTCAATGTTTCTGGCCTCAGGCGCCTCGCTGGCTCTGCTGCCGTGCGTCTGACCGCGGTGCTCTTTGTTTTACAGAACCACAGAAGAAGAGAAGAAGGCTTTCGGACCCCAGCTAGAAGAAGAGGAGTTCAACACTGTATTATGTTGCCATGGAAACATTAATCTGTGTCTCATCTCAACATTTTAAAAGCTGTACTTTGGCATTCATGTTTTCATCGCAGCGCACGCAGAGGGATTCAGGGAGAACCACAACAAGCAACATTAAATCTGCACTTTTAGGTATTTTTAGGAAACGGCTGAGTCAAAGAGGCACGTTGCAGATTTTATTGAAAATCACATTAAAGCTTGATGCTAAATCCTAGATAGAAACGGTGATGCTGTATTTCACGTATTTCAGCTCAGGTCTCAGTATTTTGCCCGCTACTCTTAAGAAATGTGATTTAAAAAAAAAAAAAAAAAAGCCTACATGTAGCTCCAGCAGGTTCCTGCCTTTAAGGCAGTCATGTGGCTGCAGTAAAACAAAGAACAACACATTACTGTGCAGATAAACTTTTGTTTTAATTATTAATTCATATAGTTCATTTTCAGCAGGTTCGTCTGCATCCATTCCAGTCGGATTTCATCCATAAAGCTGTGCCTTGTCGTACAATCTCTCAGGGAAATCTTCACGCTTTCCAGCAAGCAAAATATAAATTAAACCAAACAAACAGTGTTTTTTTTTTTTAATCCAGTCACCGAATTGAAAGGCATGACCTTGTTAGAATCAATAAGCTGTAAACATTTAAACGGTTTCAAGCAGTTTCAAGCCTTGACTTTGACCTGGAGGCTTAAAAAAAAAGTAGAGAGTCATCAAACATTTCTACTGAATGGAGAGATTCAGAGTCTAATTCAACCATCTGGCACAAAACAACACATAAAAGGAGCAATTAGCCCTCGGACATGAGATTTTAAAAAAGTCTTTTTGGGTTTATGGGGTTTTTAAGAACATTTAAGATGCTTTCTTTTGCAAAGGCTGACTAATCCAGGCAACTGTATCTTTATCAAGTGCACCCACATGTTTCCATGTGTTGTATTAAGCTTTAAAACCCATAGCTTTTGTTACGGTTAGATTTAGGACTCCTTTCTAAAGATTTATGATCAATGACAGAACAAAGCGGCTCTGCTGGTTTTATGTGAGCGTGGAACGAACAGGAATGTTTGAATAAAGTGTATTATTTGTTTGATATTGAATAAAAAGTTGGTTATTTTGCGTTTTATTTTGTTGCGAGCTTCCTGTGGGGAGATAATCGATTGATCGGCGGTCGGTCTCAGGGTGTGGACTCCTCTAACGCTGATGGATCTGACGGTTCTGTCGGTTTCAGACCTCATCAGTCTCACTCTGCCTTCCTAACGGGGAAGACACCCAGACGATCCTATCAATCCGACTTTGCTCGAGCCGATTATCACCGGCCAGCTGATTAATGGCGCAAATGGGGTTATTCTAATCGCCGCGCCAGGTGGGAATCGTTGCTCATTATTTGTTTAAACGCGCGTGTTTGATGATAAATAATGCTTCACAGCTTGCGGGCGGAGGGAAAGATCAGAGTCGCATGCAGGATGGCTCTCAGAGCTTGTTGTGTGAGCAGGAGAGATTAGCTGAGGAGAACGGAGTCGGAGTGGAGGCTTCAAATACCCACAAGACTATTGACGACATTCCTAACAGACATTATTTACAACTGAGACACGACGTCACAGAGAAACTTGGCAAAACATGGCACGCGTTGCATTGTGGGTTTTATTTGGCACCAGGCCAAAAACAAATAGTATAAAAGTTTTATTTGAAAAATGTACATTGGAATTCTCTTTAATCTGCTTTGAGTTTTATTTTGAAAGGGAGCACTGCTTTTAAGCATTTCTGAAGCTGCAGTCTCAGGAAACATTTGCATGACAATTTTAAATAAAAAAAAAGTTTTGCAGTGTTTAGCGTGTGTTTGTATGACGGCAGCGTTAGGAGCAGTGGCTGCCGGTCAAGAAGAAAAAAAAACGCAAAAATGATGCATTTTCACTTGAAATACTGAGTAACCAGGGCCTTCGTGAAGTGGAACCGTGTGCTCTGGCTTCAAGACTGAAGGAGAAATGACTGCAGGTGAAATAAAAGTGAGGACACAATATGAAAAGCCAATATGACAGTCCTGCCATCACTTCAAGACTCGTTCAAAAACTTCGAAACCTGAAAATAATACCTTAAAAAAGAAAAAGCACTCAAAAAAGTAAGAAAAGAAACTCCCAGACGAGATTCCGTCGGGTCGTTGAGTAAATATCCTACAGTGAAGCGTGGAAAGCTTTCTGACTGTCCTCTTTGTCGCTGCGCAGAATCAATACCTTGTCAGAGCTTTTTCAGCGGCTTTGCGATTCGTCAAACAGCGGCCGCTTTAAAAGGTTTCTGTTGTGGCGACAGTGAGCCAGACGGCCTTTTCAGACCAGATTAAGCTCCGCTGGACGACTGCAGAGCTCTGGACCCGACAGGTCTGATTAGGATCGGAGCGGCCTCACCTGACACGCCGTGGACGCGTCCCGTCCTGCCAGGCTGCCTCAGACGCAGTTTGCTCCAAAACACACAGCGCAGAGTCAGGGGGCATGTCTTCACAACTATCTGCATGAAACTGAGAGCAAATCTGAAGGAAAACAGGAATTTATGAAGCTTAACCTCTGCAAGATGAGAAATCTCTTCAAATCTAATCAGATTCATGAATCTGTAACTAGTCGGATCTGGCAAAAACACAGCAGCAGTTTTAAAAGAGCCACATCAGCTTCAGTGTTCCAGCGAGACCGCTTCCAATCCCTAAGGTCAGAGTTCAAGCAAACAGCATGCAATCTTATTTTTTGGGTTCAGTAAAGGGCTGGGGTGTTGGCCAAATGGAAAATCACAGCGCCCATACTGGAAGCTACATTAAAGATGAGTTTAGAAAACAGGATTTTAAAAGATGACTTGGGAGCTGTGAGCTGGTGGAAATATGTTTTCAGTTATGTTCCTGAGTCTTGATGCTGCTCTGAGGTGCAGAATAATGCCATTTTGGTTTTCAATAAAAGTGTAAAGAGCGTCGGCGCCTCCATGATGATTTTCTCACACTGAGATGTTTCCGTCACCAATAACAGCTCTCTGGATGCTCGAGAGAGAAAATGAGCAACTGCAAGCAACAATGTGGACGTGTGTCGCTGACATCCAGGTGAAGATTGAAGATCACACCACAGCAGGAGCCACAGAGAACCGGTGGGACCTGTCCGGCGGTCGGGTTCACGACCCCAGAGACACCGACGCTTCACACATTTACACACATACTGTATGAACCGACGGAAAAGCCGAAATTTGGCATTCAGTGCCAGGCTGCACTGTTTGTCTTTCATATCTCAGACCAGAGTCTCTACACACATAAGGAAGGTAAAGCCGAAGAAGAATATTAGATTTCAGAGAAACGGCCGTGTGCGAGCCTCTTATTCACAATCCCAAAGCTGAAAGGCAACAAATGATGAATTTTCAGATAAAAACTAAGCTTATTGTTGCTTATATTGTCATTTTTGATGGATCTATTAGATGTAGTATTTTCTGATTCTGACTGAAAGTCCAGTGTCTCGATTATTTAAAGGTCGAAAAAACAAACCCTCCATTTTTACAGTCACAGTAAACTGAGGTAGGATTTGTTTTTTATAGAATCATGAGCGTGATGCACATTCATAATGCAATTTATATATTTTTCATATATTCATTTTTTTGGCAATAAATGAATTGCAATAACAACAAAAAAATCTGCGGAGCCACTTGAGAGTTCTTTTCAGGAATTCCGATAGTTTCGACTCGTGTGTCGATGCAGACGGGACTCCGAAGCGATGAGCGTCGTCTCATCTAAACATCCATCTGGAGCTGATCCGAGATAACGATGGATGAAGCAACACCGGTCTGTCACACACACTCATATTCACACCGATTTCATGTCGCCGAAAAACCTCAAACACACATTTTTGATAGTGCGACGAATCCCTCACAGTAAGAACATTCAAACTCTGGACAGAAAGGCTCCTGAAGGTTTCTTTCTCGCTGTGAGGAGAGCGCTAACCACCACACCACGGGGAACTCATTAAAAGTCAGTATAAAGCAAATCAAAGCACTGTGAAGTCGCTTTCTTCACGTGTTTATGTGATTCAAATGAAAAACTTGACGGCACCTTCGGTTCCATCTCTTCTCAAAGCAATTAAAATTTTCGGAGAGATGCCCACTCTGCGGCGTGTCCATGAAGGGAACAGTTCAACGGACCCCTTTGATTAAATTCACGAATGACACGCTGTCATGATGTATGAGAAAGTTTTTCAAGATTGAGATAAAACTAAAGACAAAAGGTAAAATAAGAAAATGCTTTATTTCACTTAAATCACTTTTCTTACTTTGATTGAAGATTATTACCTTTTTTAATTATTATTGTATCTTTATTCAGAAAGGAACGGAAAAGTACAGCAGTACAGTACTGAAACAACCGTCCAGGTGGGATCTCGTACTGTCTGTCCTCATGAGGAGCTATAAATAAAAGTCTCAGGGCTTCGCTGATGCGCCCTCCAGTGGCGGTGATGAAGGACAAAACACTTTGCTTTCACGTCTCTTGCTGTTCCACAAATTTCAGCGAGCTCCGTCGTCTGACCTGCAGAGCACCGCCGCCCGGAGGAAGCCTGAAAACACTCCAGGCAGCAGGGCGAAAGAGTCGTGGTGCTAATTGACCTGGATTCTTGATTCCTGCAGGTCGCTACGCTCCTCTGTCTGATTATTCTGAAGCACCGGAGGCACTTAAAGCCGAGGTTTTCTTTTTTCTGTGTATATAGGGTCTGGCTGCTCTTTCAGCGCCGACGCTTCACACAATGAGCTGCTGTTGAAATCCGGGGTTTTCTGATGAAAGACCTTCAGCAGAAGCTCCTCTCACTTAAACAGGGTAATAACACCGGCGTTCACACCCTTCACTTACTCCGCTCACCGCGATGTCTAAAAGAGGAATCTCTGGACCAGATGACCCCGTGAGCTGAAACAGCAGTTGTTCCCACTCAGAGAAAATAAACTACTTTCACACCAGCAGGAAATGTAAATGAAATCAGAACAAGGCGATGCTTCCAATGTTCCCTTGTGAACCGCAGCTCTCAGGGATGATTCCTCTGATAAGTTGGTCAAAAAAATTACTGTGATGATTGTTCTGTCTGTTTTTATCTGAGGCCTGATAAAAACTCATTCCTCTCAATCAGGAGTCTCAAAGAGACTCTTATAGCCGCTGATGCACAGTCGAGTAAAGCAATCCCAGAGAACAAGTCTCACACATCATTTCAGAGTCTGGCTCCATCTTATTCCAGCAGTGTGAGGAAGATGTTGCGGCTGCTGAGGCCACTGGAGGACCGTCAGTTACATCGCCGTGGTCACGAAAGCAGTTTGATATGATTCCGTCTTTGTGTTAATCTGCTGGAAGTCTCCATCAGAAAGCGACACACTCTGGTCACAGAGACACGACCATGGCCCGCAACAATGCTCAGTAGACTGTGGAGTTTGAATCATGCTCAGCTGATACTGAGAGGCCGAAAGAGAAAATCTCCCACAGACCATTTGACCAGCAGACCGGTGGGAGAACCGTCTCACATGTTGGTGTAGTTACATACGAGTGATCAGCTCGGAATGTTCCATCAGTGTGGAAAGTGAATCACAATACGAGCTTGTAATACCGTAATGAGGTAATTAGCAGACTAAAGGTTTCTTCCTCGAGGCCTGGCTGTTGCAGTATATGGTGTATTATCCTTCATACCACTGGACCAATGCTTCCTGCACTTCCTGTTGATCAATACGCCTCACAGCTCTTTAATGAATGTACAATATAACAACATATTTCAACAACATGTTCCTAAAACATCAGTTTCTTGTGGTATGGTGTGACTAGAACAACTGAGAAGTTAAAACTGCAGGTGATGATAACGACAGTAATGTGGTCCGTGCTGCGGTCTGCAGACTCAGGGCCTGGACCACAGAAGAGACTGATAATAAGTCCACAGAGCTGAGAAGATTCTTTATGGCTGCTTTATTTCAAATCATTGCTGTGCTAAAATGAGCATTTCTTTCACTTTTCCAAAGATCTAAATGGCATACAGCATGGCGTGAATCACAAATCAACAAACACAACATTCTTCCCTCAACTGATTTCATTTGTTGTATTTCTTTATTTTATACACATAAAAAAGAACCACAAAAGACCCTCACATGGGCAACTGGATGAACTTGTTCCAAAGGCAAACTATGGAAAATGACAACATGCTTGAGACGAATGTTTTTCCTGTTGAACAGTTTTATTGAGCTCACATTGTTGACTCAAAGTGTCTTTCTGCTTCTTCTTAATGAAAGCAGTGGTGGGCGTCCACTGGATGTGCTGCTCTTCAGCTCTATTAGAGGAAAACTCCACATATGCATGAAAACAGGTTGAAATAACGAACACAGTGTTTGAATTCTCACAGAAAAAAGAGGGAAGCCTCAGGCAAGCAGCGGTCAGCCTTCCCATTGGCCACTGGGCAGTAAAGCCACCAGCAGACAACCGTCATCAACACAATCCCACCGGCTTTCACACAGTTATTACAAAGCGATGATCACTTACCGACAGTTCTCACCCCTGTCTGATGTGACAAGTGAGAGGGAATTAAAAAGAGATGAAACCGGAGCTGTGAAGGTATGGCATTGCTCTCTGATCTCACTGACCTCAAGCAAAAGATGAATTAATCCATGCTGTTAATGATTGTGCTGCACGCCTGTTAGTCCTGTTAAAAGTGACTGTGAACATTCAGACATGGATATTTAGGGCTTGTTTTTCCCAGCAGGATCCTTCTGCTGGAGATTACTGAGAGAGAATGCTAGAGAGAATTAATCAGATGCTCAAGTTGTCGTGGAACGAATTCAGAATAACTTCGATAATTAAACATGCTTCAGAAACCATTTGTGTCACAACAGTAGCAGAATTTATATGAATTTTACCACTAGAGTTACTTTTTTCTTCCATCACCCGCCCGGAAGAGAGCAGGCCGATGGTGCGTCGTATTGTATGTCAAACAAACAGAGATGGCCGTCAGTCAGCCTCGTCGGGGTGAGTGTTTTGAGGTAAGTTAATGTAATGGTGTAACTGCACCATTCATGACACAATCGAACAGGAGACAGCGAGACCGACAAAGTTTCCATGGAATTCCAAAAGTTTGACAGAGAACACCAGCTTCAGATTATCCAGCTCCAGGTGGAATGTGTGGCTCCATTTTAATGGTAATTCATTTAGTAGTTTGATCATAACCAATTGACGTATATTCATTTCTCAGCATGTAAATGTCCTTGACTCTCTGACGGAGGGATTATCTGGCACAATGTCCCCGACTAACAAAATCTAAAATATTAAATATAAAATAATTCTGTCTGTTAATGCTTTTTTTTTGTTTGTTTGCTTGTTTAATTGATTCCATACTTATTACAACAGAGTCAAGGGCAACAATTACTGGGCAGACTGCACATGCTGCAGGCTAAAACATTACCTTTGAACATTGCATTCTGCCTCTACCTGCCTGAGAAAGTACAATTAACAACATGTTCATAATTAAACATTTCTCTCCAGTTGTGAAAAGCAAATCTGAGCCACGAGAAACAAGTTTTCTGAATTTCAAATTGATCTGTTCATCTTGTTTTTTAATCAGCAGTAGTCTTTTTCACAAATGGGGCCTCAGTGGGGCTCTGACACTATGAAAACCAGAGCTGAGGAGGAAAATGTATTTGTCTGATTTGTGGATAAGACATATATAACCACAATTAGATTATTTCCAGTTCAAAGAATTAAAAACAGCCATGATTGCCTTCAACAATGTGAGCACGATGTGGCCGCAGGCTAAAACTGACATTATGTGGAGCCACACAATCATTATGATTCTGACAATCCATCTTTACATTCTTCCAGTCAGAAACGACAAATGATGAAGATCTGAGACAGGGTTAAAGGTCTGCCTGTGCTTCCTGAAACCTTAACTGTGATAAAGAAAAATGTATATATGATCTGCTTCAGTGAGTAGAGCACTGCATGTGGGAATAACGGGCATATTAGCTTCATTCATGTAGATAACCTTTCATTCGCTGTCTTCGAATTACTAAAATGTCATCTGCATAGAAGAGAAACTTCTCTGGACGCTTATCTCCTTCATTTCATGCATTTGTTACCTGCGGATCAAAGCCACATTGATTTCACTCAAACAGTTGGATTAGAATCCCTTCAAAATATCTCTAACCAGCAACTGCTTTCATTTAAAGCTTTAAAGTTTTAATTACTTTGGTTTCAGAAATGGATTTGTTTCTGATCATTTCAATCAGAATTTGAATGTGTAATTGATCCCCGCAAATTGACGCTACCTTATCAATGTCACATAACATGTAATTCTTTAAAAATATAACATTAAACATTTACAACACAGCTGGAAGAAGGAAAGGTAAATTAGGAGCAAACCAACTAAATTCAGGATTTCGTCGAGGCAGGTACATATCCACTTTGATTTACAACAGAAACGGAAGTTTCTTTGTTTAAATTTTGTCATTACTAGCAATTATCTAATTGTGTCAACTACCAAAACAATAAGTAGCCTTTAAAAACAGCATGCTAAACTCATTGAAGGCTTTGCTTCATGTGAAAACATTTTTTTTTTTTTGTTTCTGTCGTATCATATTTAGCAGACAGGTTCCACTTCGGTAAAGTTAACGATGACTCTTCAGCTCAGATCAAACTTAAACATGGGGTTCCACAGGGTTCCGTCCTAGGACCTATACTCTTCACATTTACTTGCTTCCTGTAGGGAACATCATCAGGAAACACTCCATTAACTTCCATTGTTGTGGAAGTTAAAGGAGTTATGGTCTTCCTGTTAAAAGGCAGTTTTTCCTTTCTACAGTCGCTTATGCTTCTCGTGTGGAACTGTTGGGTTTTCTCTGTAAAAGTCCCTGGAAATGACTGTTGTAGTTGGCACTCTATGAATAAAGCTGAACTGAATTGAATTTACACGGAGATAGAGCAAACACTGAAAATGGGATATCACTATTTCAGAAAGGTGGAGAGGATCGTAAAAGCAAGGCTTGAAAAAGTTATTTATCTTATTTATTTATCTTAAATGCAGAATTGTGTTGAATGGTGTTGACGTATTAGAGAGATGAAATTTCACAATGTTCAAGCGTAAGATACTCTTGCAGCATATCTTCCCAAATGAGTGGCGGAGTTCAACACACAAGGTCGCGGCCATTTCTCAATGGATAAAGTCAATTTAAAAATGAACAACCACTGGTAAACCAGCCTGCAAAAACATCAATAAAGACACTGCCCAATGTTCAAATAGAAAAAAACAACAACAAAACAAAATTCAGTGCCACATTGTAATGTAATTACTTAACAACAACGTGTGTGCTTGTATTTGTCAATGGAATTAATTTGGTGTTTCTTGTCCTCCCATCGGTTCTGGACCATGGCTCTGTCATGAAAAGAACAAGACGGTCCAAAGAAGCATTAATGTTTAGTTGGTGAACTACATTATGTTTGCTTGTGCTTGTACGATCAGATCAAACAAGCTGAATTCAGAATCACCATGAGATAGGCTGATGGGAAGGGGAAGTTCACTCATCGGCCGTTCTGAGTCCTCGGTTGATTGTGATATTTTGTACAGCATGTGAAAAACAGTACTTACAAACCGTCAGATGTTTATCAGTGTGACGTGGATTCATAGAACCTGTGACCTTTTGTATCCATGATTAGCTTGAGGTTCACCAGCAGACTCCAGTGCCAAGAAAGTTTCCCTCTCCCCAATTTGTACGAAAGATGTTTTATAGGAATTGGATCAAAAGTTTTGATAAATACTTTACGTGGAACCAAATCTTCACCCTTATTTGTAGAAAAAAAAACCCTTATCTTTAAGACTGTAAATCTGTAAAACCTAATTTTTTGTCATACTTCGTTATCTGGTGCTATAACATGATCTGATGATCCAACACTTCACCAATATTAACCCACTGACATGGGTCTAGCAGCTGAAGGCACTGATGAAAGACAGTTGTGTTAATATGAATAGCTGACTCAGTCTTTATGGTTTACTCAGAAAAAGATTACTGCCTCAGTTTGGCATGAAATTCACAGCTGAAGTCACTTCTTGAGGTCATTGAAAACATTTTCAATTGTCCTCAGGAAATATGAAATACTATATAAATAAAAGGGGACTATTTTCCTTTAAAGGTAATTTGCATTAAAGTGGTTCTACGTCCGTTACTACTCACTTGAAAGTCTGAAAGTTTCATTCAGACTCAATATTCTGGAAGAAAAAAAAATCTATTCAAATGGACATCTCACCTTTGATCCTGTAGAAACTTAAAAGCTCCACACAGTGATCAATGGACTGTCACTCAGGTGAAAAATGGAGGGGAAGAAAATCAGACATGTAGCATTAATCTGATACTGAGGACCAGGTTTTATTTTAAATGGGACGTCAGTGAGGGAATTGCCTCGGAAACAGAGGAGAACACGAAGCAATCCGATCATCGCTTCGTTCACTTGACTGAGAAGCTGAGAGCTGATAAACAGAAAACAATCAGGAAAAGAAAGCGATAGGAATTCAGCAACAAATGCCATACGTGCCACCACAGCTATAACTGATACTCTCTGTGTGGTAATGGTGTTATTGATTTCCCTGGAGTCGTCCTGACAGAATGATCCCCGCAGCCCTGCGGGAACCATCTGCTTCCACAGTGATGGAGACCACCAGGGGGGGCGCTCTGGAGGTCCCAGGAGATCATTGCTCAAGTGAAGATCAAACAATGTTCTGGCTGCCGGGAGATTAAACTGCCGTTTTTAGGCCTGTGGCCGAGCGCAATATGTTTGCAGACCATCTGTTCCAGTCTCGATATCGTGATATCTCCGGAGTGCCTTGAGGGAATCTCCATCGCGGCTCATAAATTCACAGTCACTCAGGGCTGCGGTTGTTATGTTTTGGTCATGAAGTGTTGAGCTTCAGATCACGAGGATCTCATGTTTGTCCCTTCTTGGGAAATTCAGAATCCAAGAATAGCCATTGCTTGTTACATTTGTTTACATTCTACGAGAGTCTTTCCCCTGAGTGCAGTGTGAGATATGAACCCGGACCCTCTTAGAACTGACTGTGGAACCATGGGACAAAATACAAACTATAGATATCCTAGTATCAACAGTCTGTACAGAACATGTCTCAAAAAAATAAATAAAATAGAATAAAAAAATCTGATTTTCATCAGTGCAAATGACCTTTGCCAGAACAAAATACTCCTCGCTGTCAAGTCTGTTATTCTGTTATTCGGAGCTAGATTGCAGTAGTGATTTTCTGCCAATGGCGTCGTTTCAGACAAACAACTGCGGCTCTGATTCGTGGCATTATGTTCTTCCATTCTTTCTTTACCTCCTGATTATGTGGCGTGTGTCGACTGATTAAAGGGGCACTGAAGGTCTGACATTCATCAGTTGATCTGGAGAGAAGAAAGAGTGTGATCTCTGTATGTAATGAAACCCGACTGAACTGTCTAAAACTGTCAGCCAGACTATCGGAGCTTCAAGCGTTTGCTTAATCTGAACAATCTGAACATGCTTCCATTAGATCAGCCGATACACAGCGTTACTGCGTCCCACCGCGATTATGCAGATGACACTCAGATCTCTGTCACGGACAGCAGGTGAACATGGGCCTTTGATTCGCTCGTCGCTGCACTGAACAGATCAGTGTGTGGCTGCAAAACAACTTTCTCCTGATACACTCAGACAAAGCTGGACTCATTGAGTTTTACCCACAACACAAAGAAAGTGTGATCAGCCACCGTGAAACTCTCATTCTGAAACCCAAAAACAGTTTAGAACTTAATTTAACTGACTGATGCAGAATAGACTGTTATTAATTGGTAATAATTCATGAAAATTATAAAATGAACATGATATACAGTCAGTGAATGAATGTAAGGTGACATTTGGGTCTCATCTGTTCGAGTTTTGTCCCATTATGTTATTTTTCATTTATTGTTCAGGAGACTGCTGTGTTTAAATTGTTACATAATTGTAAAAACAGTAACAATTTAAACAAGCTATTGTTGTCTGTGTCATTATTGATGTTCAAAATAGTGATTCATAGCAGCTGAGTGTGTTTTGTTACTGTTACATTATTGTTACATATTAATACTCACCTGTACATTGTTGTGACACAGTAATAAGGGTTATAATTATTTATGTTTTGTGGATTGATTTCATCTGCCATGCTGCTTTTAATGAATATTTTTTGTTTATGTTTTATGGCTTCATTTCTTCTGTCTTCTTGTTTTCGTGTGGCTGTGTAGCAATTTCATTGCGTCAGTACAATTGCGATATACAAATAAACCTGCCTTACCTTGCTCAATCATTTTCATTGTGTTGATGAAAGTTTATCTCTGTGAAAGTTTTCATTCTTCCTCATTTAAGCATTTCTTAATTTCCTCGAAGAGACATTTTATCAGCAACTTTATCATGTATTGTTTCACTTGCAATGATCTGTGTGTACACCAAACTAAAGATTCAAAAGCATGTTCTCCTCTGTGAATAACATATTGCAGAATATCGCAGTAACATTAGTTTCTCTACTTTCTCCTCTGAAAATAAGCATCTTCTTCAGCAGATGGCTAGCTGAACGGCTTCGTGGAAACCTGATGATGAGCGCTGATTTGAATATGATGAGCTGGAGCGAGGAGACGATGGACGGTGGATCCCTGAGAGCAGTGAGGTTGAATGCTGCACTAAAGATATATTCAATGGCAATCACATGCATTGTACATCATTTTATACAGACCATATGACAAGGCCAGAACATGGAAAAAAGACGGGTGATGGGAGAAATGTGCTAAATGTAGAACAAGCTCTAAAGGTTTGTGATGAACAGTGTCTGCCCTGATGGAATACATTATGCATTGAATATTTAGTCTCTGGAGTTGATGTGTTAGTAACAAGAAATGTGAAAGCATAAAGACATGAGAGAGTTGGTTAAGGCCCAGATTGCTGGAGAAAAGGACTTCCTGCAAAAGCAGCTCATGTGGTTTCCAGGCTGCAGAGGTGGGCAAGGCAGAACTGAACGGAGCCACAGACAGCCGAGGGTTATCAATGGTTCCTAGGACGCACTGCTGCAAAAGATGGCAGAGTGATTCCAGAAAACAGGAGAGATGCTTTTAAGCTATCTTTACAAGTTTGGAACCATTATGTTGCTACAAGTCATTGTAATAAGAAGTTAGGAGACAGAACTGTGAGGTTTTCACATGGATCTGATCACATCTGCTTTGATTCACATTTGTACTTTGTGCTTTCAGATTTGCGGTTTCATTGTATTTTATGCTTTTAGATTTCTGGTTTCATTGTTGTTCACATGTTTCACAAGTATTAATTGATCTTCTTTATCAGCATGTCAAACAGCTGCTCATCCCATCCAGGAAATCTCTCAAGTCAACTGACCTCTGGAGGGTCTCCTCTACAGATGGGCTCTAGCGTTACATTGCTTTCCTATATCTAGACGTGTGTTAATAGAATAACTTTTTGAATCTGATGGAAGTTTTTGGTGTATTCTGTCTAATGTGTCAGAGTTCCTCCTGAAGGCTTTTAAGAGTAAAGATAAATTCACTCTAAACGATTAATTTGAGTGATTCCTTCACACACTGAGACTAAAGGCAGTGAATTACACTGGATGCTAATTATGAGATTTTGTCATGAAAACGTGAAATATGGTACTGTGTACCTGGAACTTCCACACCTGTTACACACACTTATGACTGAATTAGAACAAAATGTTTTGAACTCATTATTTTGTGTCCCTGATGTGCAGGCTGCCACAACAACTTCAACCAGCCACACTTATCTCATTTTACAATTCTTCTGAAGGATTTACTTTGTCTACTACTTTGTCCACTTTTATTTAGTACTACACACATCCACACATCTATATTCATTCTTTCTCTGATACTTTATTGATACTTTTTATCTATTACTGTTGTGAACATATCGTCTCTCAGACACACTGAAACACACAGTGATTGTGCTTTTGCTATTTGAACTTAGCAGAAAGACTAGTTTTATGTATCATTCTGTAGTAAAAATATATATTGTCTTGAACAGTATGCATTTCTCAGCTAATGTTCTGCTCTGACCTGTTATTGAGAACCTTTGCAGTCACTGTTCTGAGCTACTGTGGTTGTGAAATAAAAAGAAGTGATTACAACAGGGTTAATGAAAATTCATTTCTTTCAAGAACCACTGACCTCCATAGAGTATCTTCACCCACCTTATAAAACTGACGCAAATTCAACAAAACTCTGTTTATTTTCAGGATATTGTCTGCAACTGTAGGAGTTCATCCGCTGGACCCCATCCTGCACCGTTCCAGGGTTGGGGCCACCCTGGACCCAACTTACTTGACACATATTTTTTGGACCATGCCAGGAAGCCAAGTGGGAACCCACAAACACACACACACAGGCAGAACATGCAAACTTCAGCTCCTCCGGAGAGCCGCAGGTTGCCAGTTTGGGAGACTTTGAGTTTAGAAAGTTCAGGTACGGCGTGCACGTGCGAAGCTGGTGTCTCAAGCACACGACTAGCGTCACACACGCATGACTGGCATCTGGCATGTGTTGCCAGTCGGCCAACAGCACATTCATAAAATATGGATTGCTGTGCTGCTTGTTTGGCAACCTCGCGAACTCACGTGATTGGCTCTGGAACGAAGTGTCCAGCCCCACCCATCGGAATTTTTTTTTGTTTGTTTCTTTTTTTCCCCAAAAAATATTTATTTGCATTTCTACAGACAAAACAAGGCAATGATGATAAATTCATGAATATGCACTGAAAAATGGAAACCAAGGGGTTATACACTTGCAGTCATTTTCATAAATAAATTCATATTCATTAATACTTTCAAATAGATGTCAAATTCAATTTTAAACACTTTAAAGTTGGGGGGTGACTTAAATAGTCTTTGCTTATGTATTAAAAAAAACTTGGCTAGACATAGGGTTAAATTATAACAGTTCTTTGTCCTTATTTTGGAGGAGAGTTCCAAAGGTTACAGTGTCTCTTGAGATGAGGCTTCAGAGTTCCCATTCACATTGAATCCAGTACTGGACGTGCTTCCAAAATATTTGACTTTTGGTTAGGGCTGTCAAATGATTAAAATTTTTAATCAGATTAATCACAGCTACAAATTAATTAATCATGATTAATCACAAGTAATCGCAATTTCCAACTGTGTCTGAAATACACCCTTTTCTCCTTATTGCATTAACAAAAAAACGACAGGACATGATATATATATTTAACACATGATGTGTTTTATATTTAAGGCTCAAATAAAATAAATATTCAAAAAACTAAAACATGCACACCACAACATAATGTCTGTGTGTTGCAGTGCTCCCTCTGCAGTCCCTCTAAAGTTGGCTTTTGGCAGGTTACATTTTCAGGTCTGTAACAAATGTAGTACCACAAGAAAAGTAAAACTAACAGATACCACACTTTCTTCTTGCACAATTAAACAGGACATTCTTAGCCAGTGTTCCTTTTGTGTGGAAAACAGAAAACTGCTTCAACATTTTTTAAATCAAACAAGTAGAATCCATGGGGCCAGCGGCTTACCTCCCTCCATATTGCTTTCTTCTTCTGTTTTGACAAATAAATTGAAGCCAGGCCTCCTCTGCCTCCTGTCTGCTGCCCGTCTATGCTTCACATGTCCGCGTGGGTGCGCGTTGCACGTTGGTCCGCGTGACGTAAAAATCGTCATGAATTCCGTCCGCTAGGTTCCGCGGACGTCCGCGCAGCAGCCAGATTGTAGTGTGGAGCGTGCAAACGGTGATGCGCGGACACTCCACAGCAGACGCGGAAACACGTACATGTGAAGCATGGACAGCTGAGGCTGAGGAGGCTTCTTCTTCTTCGTTGCTGGCAGCTTGCAGGCAGCTTGCATTCCATGGGGTGCACTACCGCCACCGCTGGTAGAGGTGAGGCTTGTCATGATGCATGCGTTAAACTGCGTTAAAAATTTTAATCAGATGATTTACATAAATTAATTAACGCAATTAACCGTTATTTTTGACAGCCCTACTTTTGGTACATTCAATATATGGTTTATTGTCTCTGCGTTCTCACAAAAATCACATGTATTATCATTTTTATTGAAAGATTTTCTTCAGTTCTTTAGCCGCTTAAACAGAGTTCATTATTTTAAAGTGTGTCTTTCACTGTTGGTGCAATTGGAAGTTTCAAATATAGTGTTCTTAATTTCTCAAAAGATTTTTTTGTCAAATTTGTAGGTAATGTCATTGTTTTTGAACCTCCAGACTGCTCACAAAGGCTCTGAGGGTGTAAAAGTCACAGACCCTGATTCCCTCCAGTGTCACCAGGAGATAAAGTTACTTCCTTTCAACCGAGGAAGCTGAAATGTTAGTATGCTGTTCTGTCTTCCCTCAGGATCACATCTGTGGTGGTTTGACTCCACTAAGTCCTTTCTGCTGCCCGTACACAGCACACAATGTCAAATTAAAAGAACAAACAAAGCATCATTATTTGGTCAGATTTGCTCCAAATAAGCTGAGATTGTGGGATGTGTTCGCACCTCTGCCACAAAGTGATACTTAAAATTTGGAAGCCCCCCTCCTTCCTGAAGCTACTTCCTGTTTGGGAGGAGTTTATGCAGGGCCGGCCTTAAAGGGGCTGTATCATGCAAATTCACTTTTTGTATGTTTTAACCTTGTTATATAGTTGTACTCACCTAAAACACCCCCAAAGCGTTTTTTTTCCTTTGTGCCCACATGTTTAAGCTTTCCCAGTGTTTGTGCTGCTCAGAGAGGCAGCCCCTCCCGCACCCGTGAAAACGCTCTGTTTTCCCACGTTGACGTCACACTGTGAAGATGGCTCCCCTGAGCCCCCTCCTGCAGGCCCTCGTCAATCAGCGTCTGCTTTTTGTAACTCCGATTTCGAGGATAAACTTTGACCATCGTCTGAAAGCAACAGTCAAGCAGAGAAGAGTCTGAAGGGTCTGAAGGGTCTGCGCTTGGTGAGTTTCTACAGGAAAAGACGTTTTTGCATGTGGAGAAGCTAGAGCTAAAGAGCTAAAGCTAGCTAGCGTATTTTTTGAAGCGCCGATTGATTGAAGTTCGCTGTCAGTCAAAGTCCACAGGGGGAGAGGCGGGATTTTCAGTGAAACGGAGCGTTTTCTCTTCCGGTTTCAGAATTAGCCCAGAAAATCTTTTATTTCACACAAAATTACTTTTCCTTAGCGCCAAAAAAACTATTAATGCCATTTCTAGGGTTTGGACAGCTAAAAAGCATGATACGGCCCCTTTAACCAATCCGACACCCTAGGCAAGATTTTAGGTGGCGCCCCCTTGCATTGCCAGCGTATACTGTATACTAACAAGAAACTTGATAGATTTGTCTTAGACAATTGTTTTATTTAAAGGAAGATAATTCCCAATCAGCATAGTCAACAAAATAACAAATTATAGATAAATAAATGCAAAATTAAATGAATATATGAAATACAATATGAATACCGAACATGAAGTATAAATGGTACAGAAAATCAAACATCAAGCTTCTTTCAGCAGAAGCCACTGGACCAGGAGGAGTGGCAGAGATTCTCAGAGCAGGGGTAAAGTTCTGCCAGCTTCTTCTCATGAAGGTGTAGCTGAGGTGAGGCACCAGGAGGAGTGCTTGATTCTGAGGTGGAAGCACCAAATGAAGCCTTGATTCTGCTGCATCCCAGGTGGACTATGTAGCTGAGGTGGCGGCAGCAGCAGCAGATGTGGTAGATGGTCCAGGGGCGATTTAGAAACTTCAGCAGCACATCTGAAAGAGTATGTGACTCCACTGAGTATCTAATTATAAAAACACATGATTCCAAGAATAAAATGAAATGATAATAAAAAAAAACCCATATACATGTATGATGTTCACTATGGAGTGCATATATAATATACAATGCACTTGTTTCTGATGTTCAATTTATTGTCATTACAGTGGAATGCTGAATAGCACAATGTAAAGCAGCAGTGAACTGCAGTACTGATGTATAATACACATCTGACTGAATTACAGCAGTGCTGATATTCACAGCAGCATTCCCTCTCCTGTGATACCCTAAATTAACATTAACGATGAGCCCACAGCTATAAGATATTGGTGTAAAAGTGACTATTACCAGCAGGGCCAACGTTAGCTACCCAGATGGCAATTAAAACGTTCAACAAAAGAATGAAAGAAAATATAAACACCGTCTGAAATGATCTAGTAAAATTTCCCTGAGGAATGTAAGCTGAGAATACCAGTAGTTATCTACATGATCTACATTATTTTCTACAAAACAAGCCCTTCCACATTATTGATATTGATTATGATTAGTGATTAGCAGCCATCCAGGTTAATGTCACGTTCTGCAACAGAGACATAATTTCTTGCAACATTACCTTTTCTTTTGTCTTGCTCTTGTTTCTCCTCCTCGTTTTCTTGTTTTCTTCCCGGGGCTCCAGGACAGTTCTAGTCGTTTTGACATTTGTTCATGCTGATGATGGGACGTCCAGAAACAGTCATGGAGTGAAGGAGAGGGGGAGGAGGGGGCCGGGCAGCTGGGGGGCGCGGACGACTCAGTAAATAATATGGTAAACTACTGGAATTAATTAACTGTCTTCGCTGAAGAGTACAACAACTATTTAGAAAAATTGTGAAACTTTTCTTCTTTCCCATTTGTACTGCTGGTGCAGCAGCGCTGGTGCCCCCTGATGGACGGCGCCCTTAGCATCTGCCTATACTGCCTATGCCACGGGCCGGCTCTGAGTTTATGAAAAAAATTCAACAGGTCATGATTTTATAGCTCCCAGAGGCCTCACAGTTCAAGTTTCAGGTCTGTATTTGCCGTAGAGGTTAAATAAGAGCAATAGAGCAACAGAAGTCAAAGATCAGAACAGGCTTCATGTCTCAGCGAGGCCTCAGAGGGTTTAGTGACCTTATGGGCACCTCTAAAGGACTGTCTGACAATAATCCAACTCTAACAGCATGAAGAAAAAAATAGATCTTGCAGTGTCATATTTTTATACATAGACTCCCCCTCTGACCTTGGAGAGAAGGCCTACGCAGCGCCATCTTGTGGACGTAGTACATGTACATCTAAAGGCCCGTCCATGCTTCACATATACGCTTTCCGCGTCCGCTTTGGAAGGTCCGCGCACCACCGATGCGGACGCGCTTTCTCCCATGCTACATTTTGAGCTCAGCTGTGCGCGTCTCGTGCAGGCGCGGTGATCCACGCAGCGTCGACAAGCTTTTCCGGCACTACAGACTGTTTATCTGCTCCTTTATTACGGATTATTTAGAGAAAATTAAGCATACATTGTCAGTACATTATCTTTGAGTATTAAAGTTATTTAGCCTTTTTTTTTTTTCTGTTTCTGAATCGCGGGGCGCGGAGCGATTAGTTACTTTTCACTTCTGTCTGCAGACCTTCTCCTCCCTCCAGACAGTCTCTCTCTCTTTCCGAGTTTTTCACTCTTTCCGTGTCTTTAAGTGGAGCCATCAGGCTGGAGCTCCGTCTACTTTCACTTTTACCGTCATGTTTTGTTTGCTATGGCGCTCTGGCGCATGCGTACACTTCCGCGACCTGCGCGCAATGCGCAACGCGGTCTCAAATTCTGGCTGCTGCGCGGACGTCCGCGGACCGGTCCGCGCGGACCCTAGCGGACAGGAATTTATGACGATTTTTACGTCACGCGGACCAACGCGCAACGTGCACCCACGTGGACAGTGAAGCATGGACGGGCCTTAAGGTAAGAGGTTCTCCATGTTAAAGTCCGCTACCATGATGCACAAACGTCTTTGGCTCTTCAAGGTTGGTGCTAGCCACAGATCTACAAAGACCAGTGGGGGAAGCTAGAACTTGGACTGAATATTCATATAGAATACTCAAATATGCATGAATTAACTGATACAGCAACCAAAAAGAAGTTTTCATCAGGCAATCATTGTCACAGAGGTGAGGACTCAAAATCACACTCGAACCATGACCCCTCCCCTTCCTCCAGGAAGAGGGACCACAGCCGACCCAATCAGGCCACACTCCTAACGGGTTAACGCCCCTTCCTGTGCGTCTCCACTGAACTGGACGATTCATTCTTGTGTGTTTTGTGACAAATGCCCTGGTTGTAACAGTGTATGCTCGATCTCACACCTTCTCTGACAATTTAACAGTGTTTATCCAAAGATTAACATCCAGCTTAATATCTTTCCATCTTTGAGACTGAAAATTGGTAATGAATGTTCCTCTGACGAGGTGGTGCCCCGGAATTATCAATGAAATAACCCACAGGTTTATTTAATGCATAATTCACAACTTCCCTCAGCTCATTTTCTGTAATTTACCCATTTCCAGTAATTGGTAATTTGTGGCATTATTGATTAATTATAACACCTTGTTAATCAATAATTTGATGGTTAAATCACTTTGTGGCCTACTCCATTCCCAAATAACTGATTATTTGACATTATTAACAAATAAATAACCATTTATTAAGATTAATAATAACTGATGTTGGGTTACTTGGTGCTTCACTTTAAACAGTTTATTACGCCGTAATTGATTATTGGTGATCCACTGTGAATGACCTGCAATTATTAATTGGTAAATCAAGATTTACCCAAATTAATAAGTAACTAAATTACTTAGAGCAATTACGAATCGTAAACCCCAACAGCAGCAACGGGGTCAAGAGGTGGGCTGGAGGGAATGCGTACAGGAGGCCCGAAGGCCAGTCCCTGTGTGCAAAGGCGTACCCCGAGAAGGGGTCCGTCTGAAGACCTGAGTGAGAATCAGAGTGGGCACTGTGCGTTCTCTGCACTGGCGAATAGGTCTGCTACTGGAAGGCCAAACCTGGACCGAGTCGGGCTGCCACCCACGAGACAGGTCCCACTTGTCGCGGAGTTGGCCTCCCCGGGACGTTCTGTCCTCGCCGACGTTGAGAACCCCTGGCACGTGTCGCGCTCTAAGAGAGGCAAGGTGCCGGTCCATCCACAGTAGGATCTCCACCGCTTTGCAATGAAGAGGGGGAGACCGAGTCAGGAACACGACAACCGTGGTGTTGTCCGACCTGACGAGCACATGGCTGTCCTTCAGCCTGGCTTGGAAATGGAGCAGAACCTGCTGCACCGCCGTCATTTCCAGCACATTGATGTGAATAGGCGTGGAATCCCAGGCCCCGCCCACCACGAGATGGCCTAGGGTGCCTCCCCATCCTGCGAGAGACACATCAGTGAAACCTCGACATGATGCTACACGCAGCCCAAAGGGGACTCCCTGCATAAGGAGAGCAAGATCCATCTAGAAAAGGAGATCCTGGTGTGCCTGGGGCGGGATCGAGACCTTACTGCATCTGATTCTCCAAGCCAGAGGCGTGCAAACCACCGTTGCAGCCTGCGCATGTGTAGAAGGCCCAACTGTACTACCGGGTGGGCCGCGGCCATTAACCCAGGACGGTCCTGATCAAATGGACCCTGACCAGAGGTTTCGTCATCGTAGACCTCAGGGCCGAGAGGAGGGAGGTTCACCTGTCCTCGGAGAGGCGGGCCATCATAGAGAGCGTGTCCAGTAGGGATGTGGAGATTAATCGATATCGATCGTGATCGAGATACATACATGCGAGATACGAGTGTATCGATTCATTCAGTGTGTATCGATGTGATGACGGCTTATAATCATGATGCATCGTTCACTGTGTGCCTAATCGGTAATCTTCAAAGTTACATCGGTTTTTACGCGTTGTACTGCATTCTGTCTTGTGTTTCCGAGGCGTCTTGAATGCACCATCATTCCCGAAGACGGACGGAAGCCGTATGCACATGCGCACACACACACTGTGCTACAAATTACAACAACATGGCGGAGTGCAGTAGCGGCAGCGCTAAGTTACAAGATTTTTAAAGACATACTGGAGGATCCTGCGAACCAATCAGCGCTGTATGGTTCCAACTCGGAAAGACGATGCTCCAGGCCCAGGACGGTCCTGCGCGTATGTAAACAAACTGACATGCGGCTGACGTGCGCGCTCCCGACAGTCCTCATGCGGAGGGAGCTGCGCATGCGGCGGAGAATCCTCAAATATGTCTTTTAATGCACTCTCAAAGTTCAAATCCATCGTTTGGAAGTACTATTGATTTTACAAGAAAGAAGGCAAACTTGACAAGACACGTTGTTTGTAAAGAATGCCGTGCTTCTAAACTGTCTGGGAGACCAGGATATGGACATTGCAAAGCATCAGGGCCGGTGCGGGCTTCTCAGGCACCCTGGGCAAGCCTGACGCCCTGTGGTAGTGTCGCGGAGAGTCGCATCGCTAGAGTTGTTGAGCGAAGGGGGGGGGGGGCGCGAGCAATCGAACCAAGCAGTGCGCTGCTCAAACAGCTGTCACAGCAGCGCTACTTGGGCGGTGCGCCTCACGGTCGCATCATCAAGTGCCCCCCTATGGCTCGGCGCCCTGGGCAAGTGCCCCGGATGCCCAGCCTATTCGCCGGTCCTGCAAAGCATCACTTGAAGTCACTCATTGAGAGTGATGTGGTATTACTGTTACTGTACCGTTTACACTTACAGCATCTATAGACATCTTTTATTTGTTTTTGTTTTACTCTTATTGTTACAGGACAGTAATACATAGTACTGGTAGAGAGATTACAAGGAATATTTGTTAAGACAGTAAGCACTTTTTTGTTCCATGTTTTACTTCTAATGAATAAACCCAAGCCTATTTTAACATACTGAATGAATTGCCATCTTCTTATTTTTTTGTTTTCTGAATAGATAACATATGATATATTTTTTGCTTTACATTGAACTGCATTTGATTGAACTAATTTATTAAATCGCAACGCAAACAGGTGTATCACATCGTATTGGGAACGGTGAATCATACATCTTATCAGGATGAGGGCTGAATCGTATCGTATCGAATTGGGATGGAGGGTCAATCATATCGTTTCGTATCGAAAACAGGGATTAATCATACGTATCGTTCGGCAGGGATTCAGTGTATTGCAAATTATATCGTATTGTTGGCAGGGCATCGAGATGCATATCTAATCGCCACAGCAATGGCGATCCACACCCCCAGTGTCCAGCTCCAAATCCAGGTAGGCCGTGTGCTGAGCTGGGGTGAGCGCGCTCTTGTCTCAGTTCACCATGAACCCCAGGAGCTCGATGTGGTGCAGGACCTGGGCCGGGAGCTCCACTGCCTCCTGATAAGAGGGCGCTAGTATTAGCCAGTCGTCGATGTAGGTGAGGATCCTCAGACCACGACGACGGAGAGGCTCCAGCGCCACCTCGACCACTTGGTAAAGGTGCGAGCGAGAGAGTAGCCGATGGGGAGACGGTTGTATTGAAAATACCGGTCTCCCACAGGGAATCGGAGGAAGGTTCTGTGCCTCCTCAGAATGGGGATGTGGAAGTAGGTGTTTGTGAGGTCGACCGATGTCATTCAGTCCCCAGGGTGGACGCTCTCCAGGAGGTGCTGGACCGTCAGCATGCGGAACCTCCTGGTGGTTATGTGAGCGTCCAGGACCCGCAGGTCCAGAATGGGTCTCATACCGCCGCTCTTCTTGGGAACCAAGAAGTAGGGGGAATAAAAGCCCAAGTGTGCCTCCTCCACGCTCAGCTCCGTTATCGCGCCCCGGTGGAGGAGCGGGACACTTCTGCTTTGAGAGCGGCTGCCCCCAGGGCATACAAGCCGCGTACGAAGGATCCCGTTGAAGAGAGGCGGGTGACAGGCGAACTGCAGGGCATAGCCGCTTCTCAGCGTCCTGGACAACCAGGGTGAAAGCGGTCTCAACATAGCACACCACGTCTGGAAGCGGAGCGTGAGTGGCTGTACCATGGCCTGGGGGGACGGCCCACGTTGCGCACGGCGGGTGAGCCAGCGGCCCAAGCTTGCTGCTGTGACCCGCTTCCACGTCCACAACCCGGTGAGATCGTGGAGGGAGAGCCGGTGATGGCGCGGCACGTCCCGGCGGTTCCGTGCGCGCTCCACTCACCTTTCTACGCCGCGCTTTATCACATAGGGGGAGAAGGGAGGGAAAGAGCCCTGCCGAGCTTAACATGCTTCAGTCATGCAAGCACGGAAAGAGGTCGGCCATCTTAGTACGGGAAAGCTGTCAGAGAGTTTCTGTAGAATGCAAAGTAAGGTTGGTGATCTGTGCAGACGTTTATACTCTTATTTCACTGAAATTTTGACTTGAGACTTTCTGAGCTCCTTTTATAAATGTTATACATTGTATGATTTTTTTTACCACTGTGAAGCATTTTGCGATGGCTGATCTGTGAAAAGCACTTATAAATAGATTTTGCTTCCTCACTTACGTACACTAATAAACTCCTCTTGGAAGAGCAAATCTGTCACATTATAGCAGCTAGACTTCCATCTAGACCTCCATTCTGCTGCTTCGATGCTGAACAGGACAGATTTAAAAAAAAAAAAAAAAAAAAAAAAAAAAAACATGGCTGTGGAAAGGTCCAGACCATAACTAACTTTTAGTTCTGTTTATTTTACCACTCTTTTCTTTGGCTTCATGCTCCATCTGTTGTATAGGACAATTGGCAGTAGCAGGTTTCCTGACTGGGCTTCATTTTTAATTAAAAATCTTCTAACTTTTATTTACACGCTAATATTTTTTTGTGAAGTTGAGAGTGAAACGACTGATCTGTATGTCCCATTGGTCTAATAGGCCTAAGCACTTTTATTTTCAGGCCTTTTTTTTTTTAATTATTTTTAGCAATTTTATTTGCAATACTATTGCAATAATACTATTTGAAATATTTGCAGCATCTCTGTCATAGCCAGATTGATCCTTTGTCTGCTTTTGTGGTTCTAACAGCCATTGGTACTAAATACATTAGTTACTAAATACAAATATTTCTGTGGTCATTTTGGTGGAAGTAACTCAGAAGTAATGCAACAGTGTGACGTATCACAATTCTGAGACAATGATATTGTAATGTAACTATAATTGTTTTCAAACAACTGTAACTAAACAACATGAATATATCACATTTTGGAAGTAACCAAGCATTGTCTGTTTACAAGCAGTCATTACACAGTTTTGCTGTAGTTTTTCTTTGTTTGTTCCAGGCAGAAGATATGAGACCCAGAGTTTGTAATGAACCTTATCCGCCCCACATACATAATCTTCCTTCTTCTCTCTCTAGTTGAGTAAATATCTTGTAATCATTTTTCAAAATGTTCCAAGGAAGTTTATCTCTCCGGACAGCTGTCATTCTTTGATACTTCTGCTGTAAGAATGACTCAACAACTCTGTATTGGATTTTATCAAGAATTTATTCACATTAATTTGCAATGTGCAGTTTGTACACCAAGTAAAGATTCAAAAGTGTGTTCTCTGATGTCAATAACATGTTCCACATGATCATGCCAACATTGTGTTGGGATTCAGAGCACAGCCTCCACTTTCACAAACTCTGTTCTTTAAGACCTCAAGCCCTCGAAGGACACGGCACGGCAGAACTGGAGCCATCATCAAAACCATCCTTCAGGTTTCACTGTTAGAATTTAGTAACTGGGAATAATTTAATTATTAATCCAAATTCCAAATTAATAGTTAAAGCTAGTTTATGAGACTGATTACAATGAATCGTCGATCATTTCCTACTTATGCAGATGGTGCCCCGAGGTTATCTGATGAAAATCAGATCTTTAATTCTTGGATTTATAATTATCTTTGATAGTCATTGATTATTACTGATCCATCTTGTCTGAAAATAAGAATCATCTTCAGCAGATGGCGAGTTCGGCATTGTGGAAGCCTGATGACAAGCCGTTGACTGAATATGATGAGCTGGAGCGAGGACATGATGGACGGTGGATCCCTGAGAGCAGTGAGATTGAACACTGTGCTGCTCGATCGCTGGAGAGAGAGCCCCGGGTCAGACTGAGATGCACTATAGAAGACCTGCTGAGGGCGAAGACTTTCATGATGAAGCCAGTCAAGGAGAAAAACAGATATCTTCTCCAAGAACCAGCATGTTAAAGTCTACAATCACCTCATGACTGAAGTACAGAAACTACAAAGGAAGTACGGTCGGACAGCAGTTCTGAGACCTGGGACTCCGACACGGCATCACACCTCCAACTAAACTGCTGGTAACCACACATTTAACAGTCTGGCTGAGGTACAGGAATTTATACAATTCAAGAAGTGGCATTGAAGTAATCTAGAAAGTCACAGCAAATTGGCTGAATAAACTCCTTCAAATATCAGACTGATCCTGATTTTCCATCCAGGAATTCAGTAGCACAGTAAACTATACTTCATGAATGAGTTCCATCCTACAAATATCTGAAGAAATTTGAATCTCAAGGAAGTTACTTGTTCTTGGTACTAAAGTAGAATTCAGACTGACCTTCTAATATGAAAAATAATTCTCTCATGTTGCAAAAAGCTTTTCCGTCAAAGTTTCAGCTTGGTACATTAAACAGTGATTGTCGAGAAGAAACATACTTTTCGCCAATATTACGAAATAATTGAAACAATACTTTGACCAACTTTAGAAATTCCAAATAACACATAACATAGAGTGAAGAGAGAATCCTTAACTATTTGGAAGTTGAGTATCTGAAGAATCCATGGATGAGTTTGATGAATGTTGATAAATGGATGAAAGTTCACCTGGAGGAGAAATGAGTCTCTCACGCCGTAAAAGGAAATGACAGACGTTTATGGGGAAGACTGGAGAAATGTTTTGCAAGCATTCGTCATACTATAAGTAGTTTCGTTCCCCAGATGATATCAGACCCTGAACCTGTAATGAACCTTATCCGCCCCACAAGTCATCTTCCTTCTTCTGTCTCTAGTTGAGTAAATATCTTGTAATCATTTTTCAAAGCCTTTCACGGAGGTTTATCTCTCCAAGCAGCTGTCTTTCTTTGATACTTCTGCTTTAGGAATTACTCAACAATTCTGTTATTCCCAGGTGAAAAAAACTTACTAAGTGGACCAACATTTTGAATACTTTTGTTAACTTGAAGAGTGCTATTTTGGAACAACTAATTTTGTACTGAATATATTTAAATTGTAATTAAGTTGTAATAAAGCTAAACTTACAATGTATTTAGTGTACTTTTCTATGCTAAAGTGGAACAACTTTATATACTTTATATTGTACTAATATGTGATTAGTCAAATTACAGTGTACTTTGCTTGGAATATAAGTATTAAGAATTACTTGTTAGCATCTGAAAAATATACAAGATTTATACTTTTAATATATTCTCACTGTGCTAATAATATGCTAAATTGCACTTCTGGCTTATTCCAATTACTGAAAAAGCATACTTTGCGGTTAATAATCTTTATCATTACTTTACTGTACTAACTTTCCAGTGTGCGTGCACCCACACACACACACACACACACACCACACACACACACACACACACATTCCTTCTAAATGATGGAACAAATGAGAACCATGGAAGGTTCTAGATTTATTTATTAACAATACTGACATAACATCCTGAGGAGCTTTAAAATAGAGTCAGACTTGATTCATGGGACCCTCTCCTCCCATCTGACTGGATCAACCACTTCCAAACAACACTGATCGTCCACTTCTGAACATCTTGATGGACCAAACGATGGAGGCTCCTCTCTCTTCACTGCAGGGCAGAGACACCCAGATGATCTCTGATCAGTCATCTCTGCACGTGACAAGTACAACGCTGTTAGGAATTTCATGCTGATGGTGGAAGTAAAGGTGGATGATGATTGTCTTTTTGAATTAATGTTTTTAAATCGATCTAGCAGAGCCATATTGTGATGTTGTAACTGATTTTCAAAACACTGTCGCTATCAATCAATCAATCAATCAATCAATCAAACTTTATTTGTAGAGCACTTTTCATATTCATAAAAAACAACTCAAAGTGCTGAACAGTAAAAACAGTCATAAAAACAAACAAAAAAAGAGCAAAAATAGTACCATTAATCAGTATGTACTCGATGCACACATGCATACACACACACACACGCACATACAGACACACTCCACATTTTGTGACACACAACAGAGGAGACATGGCATGGCGCTTAGCATCATGGGAAACACCACCAGTGGGGCCGCCCACACCGGGAGAGGTCAAAGGTCATGACTGCTAGGACTCCGGCGCCCGACCCCCAACTCTGCCAGATCAAGGGAACCCACACGCCAAGGTGTGGGGCCCCCCCCCCAGGCCAGCCTGGGCCAAAGGACCACAGTAACCCCAGCAGTGGACCGGAACCAACTCCCGTGTGAAGGACCCCCCTCAGGAAACACTGGAGTTGAAGAGCTAAAAACTTAAATGAACCCCGACTATAATATAAATTTGCTTTATGTGGTTCAGCTTGCTGTCAGTAACATATTTATGAATAAAAATTTTAAAAATATATTCACTTATCTATATTTTAACAAAGTTTATTTTGCACGTAGGCCGCCATTGTTGTGCACATTGCAAAGCATTCTGGGTAGTGACGTCACAAAGTTGTTTCACCTCTCAGCAGTGTTTTTAGGAGTGATCTGTTCGCAGCTTTGTAAGCATGAGCTTTCAACCCTTTCAATTTGAACCAACACGAAACCAAATACAGAGCGAGGACGAAAATGAAAGTAACAATGGAGATGACAATGAAAATGGTAGCTAGCAAGACGAAGAGAATCGTCACAGTCGCTGGTGCCTTTGTGGATGCTGCCTCCCAATGGCGACCGAGATAGAGAGCGTCTGCTGCAAAGAGCTCAATTTTCTTTCTGTCGCTGTCCATGGAACTTATTTACTTATTTACTTTACCTCGTCACGATTAACTAATTAGCACAAAAATGACAAACGGAGATGGTTGCTCTCTCTACTTTACTATAGATCTCCCCTGTATCACAGCGCATCAAAACTTTCAGGCTGTCTGCATAAACCCGGACGTGTTGTGGGCCGCCCCGGCCAGCCTTCCTGACTGATTCAGTACCGGTGCACCCAACAGGAATCTAATCACCAACAGGCAAGTCTTTTATCTAACCAAGAGTAAAATATCCTTCCTCAGTGCTTAATTTGTAAATCATAAAGTACCGGAATGCATACAGAAAACAGTGCTGAAAAAAACACCCCAAAAACAGAAAACAGTGCTGAAAACAACACGCAAATGCCCATGTACCATGCTGTGGGACTGACAAGCCTAAATTTCAAATAGCAACCATGGTATAAATGTTCTGACAATTATTTACCATTATCATTATTATTATAGGGCAGGGGTCCACAACTTCATTTGGCGTCGGGCCAATTTTTGTTTGGATTTTTTTTGCAACTGTCAGCTACAGCTCCCTCAATCCTGAGAGCAACACAATGATCCCTGAACAACAAGATGAAGATAAAACACAACAGAACAGTAAACAGCCACGCTAAACCCAGAAATTAAACCTATGATATCCAGATGATATCAGACCCTGAACCTGTAATGAACCTTATCCGCCCCACAAGTCATCTTCCTTCTTCTGTCTCTAGTTGAGTAAATATCTTGTAATCATTTTTCAAAGTCTTTCACAGAGGTTTATCTCTCCAAGCAGCTGTCTTTCTTTGATACTTCTGCTTTAGGAATTACTCAACAATTCTGTTATTCCCAGGTGAAAAAAACTTACTAAGTGGACCAACATTTGAATACTTTTGTTAACTTGAAGAGTGCTGTTTTGGAACAACTAATTTTGTACTGAATATATTTAAATTGTAATTAAGTTGTAATGAAGCTAAACTTACAATGTATTTAGTGTACTTTTCTATGCTAAAGTGGAACAACTTTATATACTTTATATGTACTAATATGTGATTAGTCAAATTACAGTGTACTTTGTTTAGAATATATGTATATTAAGAATTACTTGTTAGCATCTGAAAAATATACAAGATTTATACTTTTAATATATTCTCACTGTGCTAATAATATGCTAAATTGCACTTCTGGCTTATTCCAATTACTGAAAAAGCATACTTTGCAGTTAATAATCTTTATACCAGAACAATGTTTCCCTCGTTCTCTCCAAGCCACCGCTACACCGCTCAGATCCTTCCTCAACTGAAACTGTCCGTCAATAAACTTTTCCGTTCTGTCCAAGACGCTCAGCGTTTAAATCTTCTTTCCACTGTCTCATGAGTTGAGATTGCATCCTGTCGACTGATGTTGGAGGATGAAGGAATTGTTCAAAGCCAGCTAGTTCGTCGGTGGCTAACAGCTAAGCTAACAGCTGACTGAGGCACTTTTACAAGTGTCCCTGAAAGCAGCAGGAGCTGCATGGAGCTTGTGTCTGGAGTTTTGAAAGAATGATTTTTTTATAATCCAATGTCTTGAGGTTCCGCCCTCCCGCTGATTTCTGAGCGACTAAGCCACACCCCTTTAATTGTGCCGTGCATTACCCGTGGGATGAAAAGGAGTGCTTCTGAGTCTGCAATCCTACATGTTTAG